>NC_041385.1:753895053-753923898 GCF_002162155.2 Triticum dicoccoides
AACAGCCAAGTTGGGTGGTTAGGGTTCCCTCGATGCCGAGCCACCCGAAACCAAACAACTTGGGTGGTTAGGGTTCCGTCGATGTCGAGCCACCCTAAAGCAGCCAACTTGGGTGGTTAGGGTTCCCTTGACGCCGAGCCACCCTAAAGCAACCGAGTTGGATGGTTAAGGTTCCGTTGACGCTGAGACACCCTAAATAAGACAAGTTGTGTGGTTAGGGTTCCCTCGACGCCGAGCCACCCTAAAGAAGCCAAGTTCGGTGGTTAGGATTCCCTCGACGTCGAGCCACCCTAAACCAGACAACTTGGGTGCTTATATCTTATGAAGCTATAAACAAACAAATATCATATGAAACTAGAAACAAACAAATATCATATGCAAGTGTCAAACTTAGTACACATTAAACATTGCTCATATGAGACTTAGTACACATCATACACAACTTAGTACTCCATCTGAACATACATAATTCAGAAGCACAAATTACTTAGTTCAAAAGCAAAACTAATAAGCATCTTCTGGTACACATCAGACCAAACTTGCAACATCCATTGTTCAGAAGCATAACTTGCACCATTCTGTCACTCAAGTGTTACCACTGGCAGTAAATAATGCCATCCAGCCAGAATGACTCCTTGGGACACTAGAAGGAGGAGCACCAGAAGTAGAAGGACCAGAAGATGAAGCTCCAACAGCAAATCTTGGGGCAATAAAAGGCCTTGGAACACTTGCACTAGTTGACCTTCTTGCAGATCTGGCAGTAGCAAATCTTGCAGTAGCAGATCTTGCAGTAGCAGATCTTGTAGGTGGAGGCTGTGATCTTGCTGGTGGCTACTGTGATCTTGCTGGTGGCTGCTGTGATCTTGCTGGTGGAGTAGCTTCATTCCTTTATCTTGTAGGCGCCTTGCAAACATAAGAGGAAACATGGTAGTTAGTCACAAGGGGTTACCACATAAAACTTGAAAGATGCAAACCAATTAACAAGAAGTATTAACAAGGGTTTACCACATGCTTGTTTTTCCTCATAGACAACTCTGGTCTCAATTGTTGCTTGCAGTTGGAGTACCTATGGCCTTGGAGCCCACCATTGCTGCATGTTATAGTGGCCATTCTTGAACTGCCCTTTGGTTTTGGAACCTCAAATCTGCCCCTTATTCTCTTCTCTTTCTTTCTTCCCTTCTTCACATGAAATTTGGGTGGCTCTATGTCTGGTCCACTTGTCCTTGTCCAATCATGTTCACCAGGAACAGGATATATCATTGGTTCATGTGCAGCTAGGTAAAAAGGTTTTTTGAAGAAATTGCACACATAGTCCTCTGGAAATCTTTTTGCCTTGTTAATTGTTGATATTGCATGGTTGCATGGTATGCCAGATAGCCACTTTCTGCAGCCACATGTATAAAGTTCCAAGTTTATAGCATGTGTTTGTTGCCCATTGGTCACTTGCCAAAGATTTACACCATCTTGAATAGGTTTGCAGAATCTGGCCCTTTCCTTTTCCACCTCTAGTTTCTCAACATAATGTGGTGTGATCTCCCATAGAGTTGCCTTTCCTCTCTCTCTATTCCTATGCCACCTCACCATCTGCTTGTCCTTAATACCATCAATCATAGTCCTAATAGTTTTTTTTCTAAAATCTAGGATGTACTTGTTGAACACCTCAGACACGTTGTTAACAACCAAGTCTGTCTTGCAGTTAGTGTCAAAAGCATGCCTAGCCCATGTGTGCTTAGGTATTCCACTTAGCCACTTCCAAGCTTCCTCACTCTCATTTTTTCGGTCATTCATTGCAATGCTAAACTTGTGCTGGTTATAAGCATAGTCGGCATTATCCATGCATTTCTTAAGAACTTCTCCCCTAAACCCAGCATTCTGGAAATTTGCATAGAGGTGTCTAAGGCAAAATCTTTGATGGCAGTTTGGAAAAACTTGATTTACTACATTTAGTATCCCTTGTTCACATAGCATACTAGACTTAGCTGCTGTACTACTGCATCTAGAACATAACATGCTAATGCAAAGAGTAACTCTAATACAGAAGAACATAACATGAAGAACATAATAGGAAGATGCATGCATACCTTCGGTCTATTAGACATAATAGTATAAAGGCCAAATTTCCCAACTTCTCCTCCTAGACATATCTTCAGTTGGTGCAGAAACCAACACTAGTTAGCTACTCCTCTTGTCCAAGAATAGCAAATGCAAGTGGGAAAATATTGTTATTGCCATCTCTTCCAGTGGCAGCAAGGATTTTAGTACCAGTGGTCAGCTTAATAAAGCATCCATCAACACCTGTTGTTGCAAGCAAAGAACAATTTAAGTCACTATATGATCCACTGCTAACTAAGCTCCTGACCTAACAATACTATATATTTAAGTTACTATAAAGCACTATTAAACAATGAAAATTTGTGATGTACAATAAAAGTTGTCATATAATACAGGGAAGGCATAACTAACCAATGAATGGTTTATATCCATTGAGAAATCCCTAGCTTGCTCCATTTATGCAGAAGAACATAGCATGGAACCTTGGTCCTGGATGTGGTATTTTTGTAGTAGGTTTTGGAGTAACTGTTGTAACCACAACTCTACTGCCAGGGTTTGTATCCATGATGGCCTGAGCATAATATAATCCCTAAGTTTGGGATACTGCTTCTTGTGCTCTCCTAGCATAGCTTCTACAACAAGGTTTTTGGCCCTATAGGCCGTGTGCCTTGGCACATCAACACCATACTTCTCATTGTAGTTTTCAATCAGAGTGTGTATGCTAGTGGTTGGATCAGACCTGAACAATGGCTCATAGGTCTTTGCAAGCCACTTGCACTAATCCTTGATGTCTTTGTGCTGCTTGGGCAAGTGTGCTCCAGCGTTATTTTCTTAGTAGCAAAAGTCATCTCCCATTTGATAACTGCAGCAACTATGCAAAGGCAGTGCTCTTGCTTACAACAGGCAATGATCCTTTAGTCTGAGTTTCTATGATATCTGAAGTCTATGGCCTGTGTGATGTGCAAGCTCAACAAAGCATCTCTGAATTGCTCCTGATCCTTAAAGCACATGTACGGACATAACTTTTGATGTGGTTGCTCAAGTTTATCATTGTACCAGATCACTACTAGGGAAAAGGCTAGAAGTAGCGTCGGTTTTAGGTATATCAGTAGCGCGGGGTGGTGCACTACTGATATGGCGCTACAACTAAAGTTTATCAGTGGCGTGTGCTTGCCCGTGCTACTACTGTACGTGCTTAGCAGTAGCGCTTTTGGTGCACATCGCTACTGGTAGTTACTAGTAGCGCGCCTCCCTACCCATGCTACTACTATTGTTGGGTATTTATTTTTTGTTTTATTTTGTATTCATACGCCATTATACAAGTTTTCATACAGTAGCAATTTAGAGATTGTTTTTACATCAGAATGAGTTACTACATCATTGGATGAAAGAACCGTGGATTAGTTTCAAGTGCATGGATGGATCCATGCACTTGAAACTAAAATGAGGTTCTTTCACCCAATGACATAATATCTCATCATCATCATCATCATCATCATCATATCGTTGAAAACTTATCATCATAATACATCATTGTCAAATAACACCCCCTCATGATCATCATTTTTATCAATGAGACATCATATAGCAAGTTGGTTAGTAGTCATAATCACAACTCCTCATCATCATCAACTCTAACACGTTGTACCACATAATAACACATTGTACCTAGGACCTACTTCTCTCTCATAGGACGTACTAGGTTCTCTTAGGTAAAATAGCATAAAACAAGATAGGCTATGACTCTCCATTATGGAGAATGGAGATTATCATGTCTCCAGTTCTTGCCCTTCGCCTAATGTTGCTTCCAAGTACTCCCTCCGTCCCATAATGTAAGACGCCTTTTGACTCTAGTGTAGAGTGAAAAAATGTCTGACATTATGGCACGAAGGGAGTATCTCCCTACGAGTGACCATACATTTTTTTCCAATCTTTGATTGTCATGTCTTCATTGGTTTTAGAAATCTGATATGAACAGGAGTGATTGATAGGATGACCTGGCCGTATATTCAAAACATCAAGGCGGCCTTTCTGAAACATCCGATGAGGCACACACTCCTGCGAGATTATCTGTTGAAAACATAGTAATAACTTCATAGTTAGCAATGTAGTTCAGTTTTAGAAGAATTTATGCAAAAGATGCACAAATGTCGTAATACTAAAAATCTTACCATAACATCTCCATGGATGTTAGCATAGTTCAACACGTGCACTAGTTGCACATATTGACCATAATGTGGAGGAGTTTGATAATAGATATTGTAATTCTCAAGATCAGTACAAAATGCGACCAGATGATTTTTCTCCTGATAAGTTAACTCAGAGCCATCGGTGTAGTAGGTTCTGTCTACCATCTTCCATACATTCTTTGAAGAATGAAAATAAGTTGTAAATGGAAATAAGCTCTCAGCTATTTTGAAATAAACAATATAAATTACTTAATAACTATGTTTAAGAAACTCACATAGCGATAGAATTGGGAGCGTATCAACAAGGATCCAAATGTTCAAATTGTCTTTCTCGATGTCAGGATCACCAATATCCATGGTGAGAAGCATACCCTCTTGAAAATCATACATCTTGCAAAGTGCTTCCTAATCCGGGCAACCAAAATGGGATACGCTCTCAGAATTGTATAGATTTACCTCAAAATCCATACCATGATGGGTCCTTAGCTGATTTTTCTTTGTTTCCATACTCTCATGATCTTCAAAATTCATCCTCTCCAAGACATAGTGTCTTGCATGGCATGGGATAAGCTAGTCGAAATGTAAAAGACGAAAATTACACGTTGAAGTAGTAGAAGTCGAGCTTAATTACGAAAAAAACACTTTGCATTATAGCATACCGTTTCAACATCGAAGGCCTCCCGGAGCTTAATGCTGAAGCACCAACCTTCCACCAAGTGAGGCTTGACGCAGAAACCCTGGTTCTCGCCGCACCAGGAGCACTCCGCGAGACTTTCGTCCGACGACATTTCCTATGTTCATAATTCAAAGATTAAACTTCTAAAATTCAATATATGTACTACAAAAACTAAATTAGATCATCAATATTCAGCACGGGTTGACTATCGGTCCGTCAAGTCTTTTTTTTAAAAACTCTTAGCTCACGTGGTGTATATATTCGACCGTTGGTGATGGTCGCTCCTCCCTTCGTCCCCGAGTGCATTAAACCAAAATGTCTAGAACACGGGAACGAAGGAGAAGCGACCCCCACGACAACAGTTGGCATTGTTCTTCTCTCATATATGGTGGACACACTCCCTCACTGATTTTTCGACCGTCGGTGATGGTCATTACTCCTCCTTCCCCTAGTGCCTAACAAAGGTGTAGCACAAGGAGAAGAAAGAGAAACGACCCCCACGACAACAGTCGGGTTTCTTCCTCTCTCATATATGGTGCAAACTTTCTCGCTCACTCATTTTTTGATTGTCATGTTTGGAGCCTCGATAGAATTAAAGTCAACCTAAAATGTCATTTAATTATCTTTCTAGAAAATCCAGGTCACTCGATATTTCCTACATATTCTAGCACAAGTCATGCCAAAATTCATGGTAAAATCCGGCATGACATTTGCTAAAAAGGGACATATCAGGCCCCTGAAATTTGCCAGAACGGAAATTAATCAACACTCCGGCAAAATATAGGGCACTCGGAGGTGTTACCTGCAGACATAGCCACTTGGGCAAGCACATATCCTATTTGCATTCAAACTTGATGGTCATTGCATTCAAACTTGATGATCATTGCATTTCAATGGTTGAAAATATGAACAAAAACATTTCAAAATATCTTATAGGACTCATATTGACATGGAGATTTGGCTAGTCTCACCTCGAGGTCGGAGGGGGCCTGTGACGGGGATGACGGCGGCGGTGACGACATGGAGATTTGGCTGCAAAAACAAAATAGTATTCAAAATAGTGCTCCTCAATTTGAGCATTCAAAATAGGAGTAGTTCTCCAATTTGAGCATCAAATAAGCAAAAATAAATCATAAAATAAATTAGTATTCAAATTAGCATGCATTCAATAAGTAAAACTAAATCATCTCTTGCATCCGTACAACGTCGAATATTATCACTAATACATCTCGAATAGTCTCATACATATAACGTCACTAATACAGCTAAAACCCCAGCGAACGACGGGTATCGACCCGGGCGGTGGACACTCAAAGAGAAGGAACCATCACAGGATCATAGCTCTAGTGGGATCCCTGAAGAACCTGCCAGGTATTGGAGAACCTGCCCTCCAACACGCAACCATGTAGCGATAGACGTGCTCGTCCTCCTCGCTAACATGGTGACATACCACCTCCATGGGGTCCTCAATCGTCCACATCGTCACTAGCCCACGGGACCGCCACCAAAGAAGGTTAGGGTCAATGACAGGCTGGCTCCTCACCAAGCTGCGCCTCCCAGAAGGTAGCACATCCCAATACCAGCCTGGCGGAGCCCAGTTCCGGACATAGCCCCTGTGATCAAGCAGGCCTCCTCCAAGATGACAAGGATGCGGGATATGCATCATCGACGTCGATGCGGGAATAATTGCTTTAACTAAAAAAGTAAACTAGTTCTATTAATTTTCATACTAAAAAGAAAATAGTTGTATTAATTCAACTAGTTCAGTTAAGCACTTACTATAAATAAAAATAAACTAGTTTGTACTAAAAATAAACTAGTTCAACTAGTTCTATTAATTTTCTTACTAAAAATAAACTAGTTCTATTAATTCAACTAGTTCTTACTAAAAATAAACTAGTTCAACTAGTTCTATTAATTTTCTTACTAATGCTATTAAACACTTACTAAAAACAGTAAAAAAACTAGTTTGATGAACTCTAAAATTTAACCCTAACTAACTTGATGAAATCTAAAATTTAATGAACCCTAACTAATTTGATGAACTCTAAAATTTAACCCTAACTAATTTGATGAACTCTAAAATTTAACCCTAACTAATTTGATGAACTCTAAAACTAACTATATGTAGCAACTACTGCCCTAATTAGCATCTAATTTGGTGAACCCTAACTAATTAGATGAACTCTAATATTTAACCCTAAGAACCCTAGCTAGGCAGAGGTAGGGGAGGAGGAAGAGGGCGTATTCACCTCGGGCTCTGGCGGAGTTAAGGAGAGGGGCACGCAACGTCGAGGTCGGGGACGGGGTCGGGGACGGGGCGGCGGGCGAACGGTGGAGGGCGGCGATGTAGGGGGTGTCGATGTCGGGGTCGGGGGCGGCATCGACGGCGTGCTGTGGCTGCGGGGAAGAAGAACCGCGCGTGGTTAAGTCAAAAGTAGCAGTAGAGCATTCCAGGGAAAGCGCTATTGCTACATTAGCTATAGCTAAGTTAGATGTAGCACCGGATAGAAACACGCGCTACTGCTAACTTAGCTATAGAGCCTGTCCAGAAAGCCTGCTGCTGCTACGGAATTCTCCTTTATTTTTCTTTTTTCATTTATTTTCATTCGCATTTTCTTTTCTTCCTTCCCCTTTTTATATTTCTTTCATTTTCATTTACTTTTCTATATGTTTTTCATTTTATTTTCCTTTCCTTCGCAGTAGCGCTTCCTGCGTAAAACACGCTACTACAACAATCTTAGCAGCAGGGCGCTTTTGTTAGGAACGCTACTACTATAGGTAGCCTGGTGAGAATAGTAAGGGGAATTGTAGTAGTAGCGCTTCTATCATTAGACGCGCTACTGCTATGAACTTAGCTGCAGCGCGTTTAGATTACACGCGCTAGTGGTAAATTGTACTAGCGCTTCTTTTGAGCCCGCGCTACTGGTAAGTTTCTGTGTATAAGGTTTTCCCTAGTAGTGGATCCTTGGTTTCCTTTTCTTGGCCCTACTCTTGCTCCCTTTAGTTAGAACAAATCACAGTGGCCCACATCCATCATCTTCATCCTGAAACATCAACCCATCATCTTCATCTGATGAAGGAATGAAATCAGGTTTCACCTCCTCCAACACACTTGAATGTGACCTACTAGTAGGGCCTCTCCTAACTGCCAGCTTCTTCCTCCTTTTTGCAGGTTTTTCCATTGGTGGTTCTTCTCTTGCAACAACATTGACCTCATCCTCCTTCTCCTTCTCCTCCTCCTCCTCCTTCTCCTGCTCCTCCTCCTCCTCCTCCTCCTCCTCCTCCATCTCAAACAAAATCCTCAACCTCAGTGTCATCCTCATAATGTACTTGTTCCTCTTCTGAATCCTCATCTGAATCTTCATCTTCATCTTGATCTTCAATTCTTGCTCTGCTAATATACTCCCCTATATTATCTCTGTGTCTTTAGAAATCCTATACTTCTACATGCAGAAAGGATTGTGATCATTGCATATGCAGCCTCAGAGTCATCACTACTATCATGTGCCTCCTCTAACACTGGCTCTTCCTCCATTATACCTTTGAGATTCTCCTTTCTAAAGTTTCTGCTCTCTTGTGTGCACACAAAAGTAGGTTGAGTAGGACTGCTGCTGCACTGACTATGAAAAACAACACCTTCTTGATCATCAGCAAGAACTGCAAGCTCACTGAGATCATACATAACAGCTGGTTCATACAATACAGTTACTAAATCTTCTTCTCTCTGAAAGACATTACTGAAATTTGATCTCATTGAATCTTCTTCCATTTTACATACAAAAGGTGTTGTTGCCGTCACTAGCAAATTTAGAACTAAAGTATGCTCATATTCCTTCTTTAGTTGCTGCAATTTGATGTTTGTGTCAATCAATTCTAAGCCATGCTCTCTCTCCTCTCCTCTGCCTAAATTCTTCATGTGGTACAGTTCATCAGAGAAAGAAAAACTTTGTGTTTGCATCAGTGCATATAGGTTCAGAAATGTCACATCTGAGCTGCATATCTTCCTATCCAAATTATGATGTGCATCAAAGTGAATCCGAACATCCCAAACAGCTTCATCCAAACTAAAATTGAGAGCACAAATTTAAACTATCATGAGCAACTAACCCTAGCCCCCAGTTTTGAAATAGGCAGAAAGAAGGAGAGAAGAGAGGGACTTACAGCACGACGCCAGCAGCTCCACTGGTCCAGTGATGGCCACTGGTAGGGTTGGCCACCCATATCTCTGTCAGTCTCACCCTGTCCTCCATGGACAACGCCTCCTCCTCCAAATCCTTGTCGCCGACGCTGGAGTAGTATGAACTGGAGCCGTCGCCATCGTCCAGACATAAGTGCTCATCGCTCCCGAGGCCGGGAAGGTCTTCGTACCTGCCCGCACCATCGCCGCCGCCGGGATTCGCCGCCGCCATCACCTGAGAGGGGAGAGGGAGAGGAGGGAGACTGGAGAGGAAACTAGGGTTCGTCCCGTTCGGGTTCGACCCGACCGAGCCAGATATAACAACCAAGCCGGGTGAGCCGAGTCAGCGGCGCGGCGTGCGTAGGTACACCACCGTGGCACCTGACACGTGGGCCTGGTCAGTCAGATACATGGTCAATACGTGCTTATACAGCTGTCAGACCATTTTGCAACATTTAGGCTTAGAGTTGGTACTGAATTGCAAAAAATGTGACTAATGGTACTGATTCGTTACGACGTGTCGAAGTGTGGTAGTTCCTTGCAATTAACTCTAGCGGGAATGATATTACTGCCGCTGCTGGTGTTAGGGCTAGACTAGAATGCAAGGCGAAATGGAACCGCAAGTTTCTCCTTAAGTCCTTATACCTTGTGCGAGTGAATAAGCCTTGGTTGTCGGGTTGGTGGTTCCTGAACGACTAACGAAGCCCAAGGTGTTGGGACTAGACTTCAGTCCACCCCCGAGTGGGCGAGACATCTCTTGGGCCTGTATAAATAGGCCACCAACACCAATTATCATTACACACTAGATAATACCCCGCGCGTTGCTGCGGCACTCATAGTGTGAGCAATTTGGAATTAATATTAACAAATATTGTTCAAACATAATATCAATAATAGATGTACATGTATATGTACATTCGCTAGTCATATAAGATCACAATTATTCGAAAAATGAACAATCACCCTATGTCTATAATCTGTCCACCGGAAGCATGCAAAATAATATAAATCTTTGCAAGATTTCAGTAAAAATATACCCTGGAGTTTCAGTGAATCCAATGCCCCTTTTTTGTGTGTATACATCAGGATCTATAACAAAAATATACGAAAATCAATAGAGGTTACTTAAAAATCAATGGGACTACCGTGTTCCTGGTTAACCTGAGACATGGAACTATGGATATAAGCACAATCTTATCGGAGTCTGCAGAATAATATGGCGGTAAAGCTGCATGAAATTAGTTGGGGGAATCTGAACTAACCTGATACATGAGAGAATGTAAGGCACATGCAAACATTGAGGGCTTGCTACGTCTTGAGCTTGCATTGGTTTTCCTTGAAGAGGAAAGGGTGATGCAGCAATAGTAGCGTAAGTATTTCCCTCAGTTTTTGAGAACCAAGGTATCAATCCAGTAGGAGGCTCCTCAAAAGTCCCACGCACCTACACAAAAAAACAAAGAACTCGCAACCAACGCAATAAAGGGGTTGTCAATCCCTTCACGGCCACTTGCGAAAGTGAGATCTGATAGAGATAGTATGATAAGATAAATATATTTTGGTATTTTATAATATAGATGCAAACAGTAAAGATGCAAATAAAAGTAGATTGAAAGGTTATATGATAAAAGATAGACCCGGGGGCCATAGGTTTCACTAGAGGCTTCTCTCAAGATAGCATAAGTATTAAGGTGGGTGAAGAAATTACTGTCGAGCAATTGATAGAAAAGCAAATAATTATGAGATTATCTAGGCATGATCATGTATATAGGCATCATGTCCGCAACAAGTAGACCGACTCCTGCCTGCATCTACTACTATTACTCCACGCATCGACCGCTGTCCAGCATGCATCTAGAGTATTAAGTTCATAAGAACAGAGTAACACATTAAGAAAGATGACATGATGTAGAGGGATAAACTCAAGGAATATGATATAAACCCCATCTTTTTATCCTCGATGGCAACAATACAATACGTGCCTTGCAACCCTTTCTGTCTCTAGGTAAGGACACCGCAAGATTGAACCCAAAGCTAAGCACTTTTCCCTTGGAAAGAAAGATCAATCTAGTAGGCCAAACCAAACTGATAATTTGAAGAGACTTGCAAAGATAACTCAATCGTACATAAAAGAATTCAGAGAAGATTCAAATATTTCTCATAGATAAACTTGATCATAAACCCACAATTCATCGGATCTCGACAAATACAACGCAAAAAGAGTTTACATCGAATAGATCTGCACAAGAGAGGGGGAGAACATTGTATTGAGATCCAAAAAGAGAGAAGAAGCAATCTAGCTAATAACTATGGACCCGAAGGTTTGTGGCAAACTACTCACAACTCATCGGAATGGCTATGGTGTTGATGTAGAAGACCTCCGTGGTCGATCCCCCATCCGGTGGAGCGCCGGCGAAGGCTCCAAGATGGGATCTCGTGGATACAGAAGGTTACGGTGGTGGAAATTGTGTTTCGGTGGCTTCCTAGATGTTTTCGGGGTACGTAGGTATATATAGTAGGAAGAAGTACATCGGTGGCCGCTCGAGGGGCCTAGGAGACAGGGAGGCGCGCCCAGGAGGGGTGGGTGCGCCCTCCTATCTCCTGGCCGCCTCGATTGCTTCTTGACTTGCACTCCAAGTCCTCTGGATCACGTTCGTTCCAAAAATCACGCTCCGGAAGGTTTCATTCCGTTTGGACTCCGTTTGATATTCCTTTTCTTTGAAATACTGAAATAGGCAAAAAAAAAACAGCAATACGGGCTGGGCCTCCGGTTCGTAGGTTAGTCCCAAAAGTGATATAAATGTGTAAAATAAAGCCCATAAACATCCAAAAGGGGTAATATAATAGCACAGAGCAATAAAAAATTATAGATACGTTGGAGACGTATCAAGCATCCCCAAGCTTAATTCCTGCTCGTCCTCGAGTAGGTAAATGATAAAAACAAAATTTTTGATGTGGAATGCTAACTACCATATTTCTCAATGTAATTTTCTTTATTGTGGCATGAATGTTCAGATCCAAATGATTCAAAATAAAAGTTCATATTGATAAAAGAAATAGTAACACTTCAAGCATACTAATTAAAGCAATCATGTCTTCTCAAAATAACATGGCTAAATAAAGTTCATCCCTACAAAATCATATAGTTAGGCTATGCTTCATTTTCGTAACACAAAGATGTTCCCAAATTCTACACCCCCGATGACAAGCCAAGAAATTGTTTCATACTTAAATAATCTCAAACGTTTTCAACCTTCACGCAATACATGAGTGTGAGCCATGGATATAGCACTATGGGTGGAATAGAATATGATGATGGGGATTGTGTGGAGAAGACAAAAAAAGGAGAAAGTCTCACATTGACGAGGACAATCAACGAGCTATGGAGATGCCCATCAATTGATGTCAACATGAGGAGTAGGGATTGCCATGCAACAGATGCCCTAGAGCTATAAATGATTTCTCAACAAAAGAAAACTAGTGGGTGTGCATCCAACTTGCTTGCTCACGAAGACCTAGGGCATTTGAGGAAGCCCATCGTAGGAATATACAAGCCAAGTTCTATAATGAAAAATCCCCACTAGTATATGAAAGTGACAACATATGAGACTCACTATATGAAAAACATGGTGCTACTTTGAAGCACAAGATATGAGACTCACTACATGAAGAACATGGTGCTACTTCGAAGCACAAGTGTGGAAAAAGAGATAGTAACATTGGAACTTTTATTTATTTTCTTTTTTTTCCTTTTTCTTTTTTTCTTTTTCTTTGGACTTTCTTTTTTTGGCCTTTTTTTGGGCAATGCTCTAATAATGATGATCATCACACTTTCATTAATTACAACATATGAATTAGAACTTGAAACTAGAACAAGATATGACTCTATATGAATGCCTGCGGCGGTGTAATGGGATGGTGCAATGAATCAAGAGGACATGTATGAAAAATTATGGATGGTGGCTTTGCCGCAAATACGATGTCAACTACATGATCATGCAATGGCAATATGACAAAAGTAATGTATGTCATGATGATAAACGGAACGGTGGAAAGTTGCATGGCAATATATCTCGGAATGGCTATGGAAATGCCATAATAGGTAGGTATGGTGGCTGTTTTGAGGAAGATATAAGGAGGGTTATGTGTGATAGAGCGTATCATATCACGGGGTTTGGATGCACCAGCGAAGTTTGAACCAACTCTCAAGGTGAGAAAGGGCAATGCACGGCACCGAAGAGGCTAGCAATGGTGGAAAGGTAAAAGTGCATATAATCCATGGACTCAACATTAGTCAAAAGAAATCATATACTTATTGCAAAAATTTAGAAGTCATAAAAAATCAAGCACTACGTGCATGCTCCTAGAGGGATAGATTGGTAGGAAAAGACCATCGCTTGTCCCCGACCTCCACTCATAAGGATGCACAAGCCATGTACTCTTCATGTTTCAAATTTGTTACACAACTTTAACCGTACGTGCATGCTACGGGACTTGCTAACTTCAACACAAGCATTCTTTAAATTCATAATTACCCAACTAGCATGACTTTAATATCACTACCTCCATACCGCAAAACAATTATCAAGTATCAAATTGATCATAACATCCAATTCACTTCCTATGATAGTTTTTATTATACCCAACTTGGATGCCTACCATTCTAGGACCAATTTATAACCATAGCAAATACCATGCTGTTCTAAAAGACTCTCAAAATAATATAAGTGAAGCATGAGAGACTAGCATTTTCTACAAAATTAGGCCACCGCCGTGCTCTAAAAGATATAAGTGAAGCACTAGAGCAAAAACTATCGAGCTCAAAAGATATAAGTGAAGCACATATGATATTCTAATAAATTCAAATCAAGTAGGCTTCTCCCAAAATGTGTGTACAGAAAGGATGATTGTGGAAAACTAAAAATCAAATACTAATATAATACACGACGCTCCAAGCAAAACCCATATCATGTGACGAATAAAAATATAGCTCCAAGTAAAGTTACCAATGAACGAAGACGAAAGAGGGGATGCCTTCCCGGGGCATCCCCAAGCTTAGGATTTTGGCTATTCTTGAATATCTTGATGTGCCATGGGCATCCCCAAGCTTAGGATTTTGCCACCCTTTATTCCATAGTCCATCAAAGCTTTACCCAAAACTTGAAAACTTCACAACACAAAACTCAACAGGAAATCTTATAAGCTCCGTTAGTGAAAGAAAACAAAACCACCACATAAGGTACTGTAATGAACTCATTCTTTATTTATTTTGGTGTTAAACCTACTGTATTACGAGTTCTCTATGGTTCATACCACTTAATACTAGCCATAGATGCATCAAAATAAGCAAACAACACACGAAAAACAGAATGTGTCAAAAACAGAACAGTCTGTAGCAATCTGTAACTAGCGCAAACTTCTGGAACTCTAAAAATCCTAAAAAAATAGGAAGTCCTGGACAATTTTTTTATTGATCAGCAGCAAAAAGAATAAATGCAAAAACACGTTTCGGTGATTTATTGAATTTTTCTCGTGAGCACAAAGTTTCTATTTTTCAGCAGAATCAAATCAACTATCATCATAGGTTATCCTATAGGTTCTACTTGGCACAAACACTAATTAAAACATAAAAACACATCTAAACATAAGGTCGATGCAAAAAATTATTACTAAACAGGAACAAAAACAAAAAACACAAAGAAAAATTGGGTTGCCTTCCAACTAGCGTTATCGTTTAACGCCCCTAGCTAGGCATAAAAGCGAAGATAGGTCTATGTAGTACTATCTTGGGCACTCGATTCATAGGTAGCTCGCATGATAGATTCATAAGGTAATTTGACTTTCTTTCTTGGAAAGTGCTCCATGCCTTTCTTTAATGGAAATTGGAATCTAATATTCCCTTCCTTCATATCAATAATCGCACCAATCGTTCCAAGGAAAGGTCTACCAAGAATAATAGGGCAAGATTGCAATCTATATCAAGAACGATAAAATCTATGGGCACCAAATTTCTATTTGCAAGAATGAGGACATCATTGATCCTTCCCATTGGCTTTTTAATGGAGGAATCCGCAAGGTCCAAATTTAAAGAGCAATAATCAAGATCGTGGAAACCTAGAATATCACACAAAGTTTTCAGAATCGTGGAAACACTAGCACCCAAATCACACAAAGCAAAACACTCATGATCTTTAATTTTAATCTTTATAGTAGGTTCCCACTCATCATTAAGTTTTCTAGGTATAGAAACTTCCAAATTAAGTTTTTCATCAAAAGATTGCATCAAGGCATCAACGATATGTTTGGTAAAAGCTTTATTTTGGCTATAAGCATGAGGAGAATTAACAAAGGATTGCAACAAGGAAATACAACTTTCTAAAGAACAATGATCATAATAAAATTCCTTGAAATCTGAGACAGTGGGTTCAATGCTATTTAAAGTCATGACCTCTCCAATCCCACTTTTACCAAATTTAGCATCAAGATCTAAAAACTCTGAATTCTTGGGACGCCTTCTAACTAAAGTTGACTCATCTCCAGTCCCATTATTATCAAGATTCATATTGAAAAACAAAGATCTAATAGGGGACACATCAATAACTTTAAGATCTTCATTATTATTTTCATGGAAGCTAGAAGAACACGCCTTTACAAAGCAATCTTTCTTAGCACGCAATCTAGCGGTTCTTTCCTTGCACTCATCAATGGAAATTATCATTGATTTGAGAGACTCATTGATATCATGCTTAGGAGGAATAGATCTAAGTTTAAGAGAATCAACATCAAGCGAAAGTCTATCAATGTTCCTAGTCAAATCATCAACTTTGAGCAATTTTTCTTCAAGCAAAGCATTAAAATTCTTTTGAGACATCATAAATTCTTTCACACTATTCTTAAAATAATAGGGCATCTTATTAAAATTACCATAAGAATTATTGTAGGAATTTCCATAATTATTAGAGGAATTACTAGGGAACGGTCTAGAATTATAGTTTCCTCTATAAGCATTGTTTCCAAAACTATTCCTACCAACAAAATTCACGTCCATAGATTCATTATTATTCTCAATCAAAGTAGACAAAGGCATATCATTGGGATCAAGAGGAGTATTTTTAGTAGCAAACAACTTCATAAGTTCATCCATCTTTCCACTCAAAACATTGATTTTTTCTATAGCATGCACTTTTTTACTAGAAGACCTTTCGGTGTGCCATTGAGAATAATTAGCCATAATATTATCAAGAAGTTTTGTAGCATATCCTAACGTGATTTCCATAAACGTGCCTCCCGCGGACGAATCTAAAAGATTTCTAGAAGCAAAGTTCAAACCGACATAAAAATTTGTATGATCATCCATAAATTCAAACCATGAGTAGGGCAATTGCGAATCATCAATTTCATTCTTTCCCAAGATTGGGCAGCATGCTCATGATCAAGTTGTTTAAAATTCATAATATCATTCCTAAGAGTGATAATCTTAGCGGGAGGAAAATACTTAGAGATAAAAGCATCTTTGCACTTGTTCCAAGAATCAATACTATATTTAGGCAAAGACGAAAACCAAACTTTAGCACGATCTCTAAGTGAAAACGGAAATAACTTCAATTTAACAATATCATTATTCATATCTTTCTTCTTTTGCATATCACACAAATCAACAAAGTTGTTTAGATGAGTAGCGACATCTTCACTAGGAAGCCAGCGAATTCATCTTTCATATCAAGATTCAACAAAGCAATATTAATTTCACAAGACTCAACATCATTAAGAGGAGCAATCGGAGTACTAAGGAAATCATTATTATTGGTATTGGAGAAATCACACAATTTGGTATTATCTTGCACCATGGCAACAAGTAATCCAACACACAAGCAAGCACAAAAAGGCAAGCGAAAAAGAGAGAGAGATGTTGGGAAAGAGAGGGTAAATAAAACGGCAAGGTTGAAGTGGGGGAGAGGAAAACGAGAGGCAAATGGCAAATAATGTAAACGCGAGGGAGATGAGTTTGTGATGGGTACTTGGTATGTCTTGACTTGAGCAAAGACCTCCCCGGCAACGGCACCAGAAATCCTTCTTGCTACGTCTTGAGCTTGCGTTGGTTTTCCTTTAAGAGGAAAGGGTGATGCAGCAATAGTAAGTATTTCCCTCAGTTTTTGAGAACGAAGTTATCAATCCAGTAGGAGGCTCCTCAAAAGTCCCACGCACCTACACAAAAAAAAAAAGAACTCGCAACCAACGCAATAAAGGGGTTGTCAATCCCTTTAAGGCCACTTGCTAAAGTGAGATCTGATAGAGATAGTATGATAAGATAAATATATTTTTGGTATTTTATAATATAGATGCAAAAATTAAAGATGCAAATAAAAGTAGATTGAAAGCTTATATGATAAAAGATAGACCCGGGGGCCATAGGTTTCACTAGAGGCTTCTCTCGAGATAACATAAGTATTACGGTGGGTGAACAAATTACTGTCGAGCAATTGATAGAAAAGCAAATAATTATGAGATTATCTAGGCATGATCATGTATATAGGCATCACGTCCGCAACAAGTAGACCGACTCCTGCCTGCATCTACTACTATTACTCCACACATCGACCGCTATCCAGCATGCATCTAGAGTATTAAGTTCATAAGAACAGAGTAACACATTAAGAAAGATGACATGATGTAGAGGGATAAACTCAAGCAATATGATATAAACCCCACCTTTTTATCCTCGATGGCAACAATACAATACGTGCCTTGCAACCCTTTCTATCACTGGGTAAGGACACCGCAAGATTGAACCCAAAGCTAAGCACTTCTCCCATGGCAAGAAAGATCAATCTAGTAGGCCAAACCAAACTGATAATTCGAAGAGACTTGCAAAGATAACTCAATCATACATAAAAGAATTCAGAGAAGATTGAAATATTTCTCATAGATAAACTTGATCATAAACCCACAATTCATCGGATCTCGACAAACACACCACAAAAAGAGTTTACATCGAATAGATCTCCACAAGAGAGGGGGAGAACATTGTATTGAGATCCAAAAAGAGAGAAGAAGCCATCTAGCTAATAACTATGGACCCGAAGGTCTGTGGTAAACTACTCACAACTCATCGGAAGGGCTATGGTGTTGATGTAGAAGCCCTCCATGGTCGATTCCCCTCTGGCGGAGCGCCGACAAAGGCTCCAAGATGGGATCTCGTAGATACAGAAGGTTACGGCGGTGGAAATTGTGTTTCGGTGACTCCCTGGATGTTTTCGGGGTATGTAGGTATATATAGGAGGAAGAAGTACGTCGGTGGCCGCTCGAGGGGCCCAGGAGACAGGGGCACGCCCAGGAGGGGTGGGCGCGCCCTTCTATCTCCTGGCCGCCTCGATTGCTTCTTGACTTGCACTCCAAGTCCTCTGGATCACGTTCGTTCCAAAAATCACGCTCTCAAAGGTTTCATTCTGTTTGGACTCCGTTTGATATTGCTTTTCTTCGAAATACTGAAATAGGCAAAAAACAACAATACGGGCTGGGCCTCCGGTTAGTAGGTAGTCCCAAAAATGATATAAATGTGTAAAATAAAGCCCATAAACATCCAAAACGGGTAATATAATAGCATGGAACAATCAAAAATTATAGATACGTTGGAGACGTATCAGGGCTCCAGATTCATCCCATCCAGCTTCATTTTGCTATCAGCTCTATGAGATTGGATGACCGGCCAGCATGTTGACTTCATATGGTGGCATTTGCAAATCAAAAACTATGCTCACATTGGATATAGGTGTCATAGAGAAGGTGGAGAGGACGAAAGGGATGGCTCATCCTTGGCGATTGAGATTTAGATCCGGAGCACACGCAGGCTAACCAGGTACAGTGGAATGGATACAATGAACATCGAGTATTTCTACTGATTAATAGCGAGAGTTGCTCGCTTCTATTGTTCCCTGGAGAATAGAGAAGGCATAAGGAAGTCCACTAATCTTTTAGTCACCGTAGTCCAAAGCTCACCATCCCTGCTTGCAAACTCATCGTCGAAAGAAAGCAGTACCCTGGTCAGCTTCCCTCCCCAGCTGCAAGGAACTGATCTTGGAAAAATGGACGAAAAATACACAGAGATGGATGGGATGACCAGGTCGTTGCGGCCGCCGTCTTGACGATGCAGGGCACACGCCAGCAAGGTGAACGTAGACCTATAGAATATCGGAGAGGCATGGAGGCCTGCCGGATCGGTAGTCATGCCGGAGGAGTGCCCTAACTCAGAGATCGGCACCAATCAGTGTGGTGGCCTGCTGCTATAGAAAGGGGAATATATTGGGGTTTGAGGGAGTGAGGGGTCATTGTTTGTCTTTTGATTGGATAAATAAAGTCAGTGGTTTATGGCTGGAAACTGGTGAGGCACCCATCACTTTGTTGTAGCGGAGTTACGGCTGGAAACTTATGAGAGCTGGTAATGGAAGATGGTGATTTTTTTGAGAAAAACAGAAGATAGTGCTCCAGCCTCCAGACTATTATGTACGCCACTAACCAAACGTTCGATTTAGCATCCTACACATGGAACTGCTGATGTGGTGGATTGCTGAGTTGGATAGGCCACATGTTGAGATAATTACATGTAGTGGGGATCAATCTTTTAGGTATATAGGATTAGGCATAGATTATCGTTACTCTTTGCCAGCCCTACCACAATTCCTGGGGAGGCAAGAGCACTAAAGACCCACAAACTTGCATCTAATGTGATGGTTTAGTCCATAAAGTTGCAAAAAGTGATCAACTCGTCCACAAACTTGAAACGCATGGGATTTGCCGTTAAAAAAAACTTGAAACACATGGGATGATTTAGTCCATAACCAATTAGGAGAGGAAAAATGGCGCTTCGCTTCCAGCTTAGTAGAACAACCACTCGGTCTAGCATTTTTGCAGAAAACCCCTTCATGTTTATGAAAATTGTGCCCGTGATACATTCCTTTTTTTTATAAAAGAGAGTGCCCTCTCCGATTTCCATTAAAAGAAATCATCCAGTCTGACAACTAAGAGAACCAACTAAACAACTAGAGCAGCAAACTCCCTTAGGCATTGTACTATACTAATGGAGAGGAAGGGGAGCCATCCCTCCCCCACCTAAAGCCCCCAAAAGCAGTGTCGCTAAGAGAGAACAAAGACCTGGGCTCAAAAGCAAGTCCCAGCCCCAGCATTACAGAGTTTAAAAGACCACAGTGTATCAAACAGACCAAGCAGACACACGACAGATAATCTCCTCTTAGCGAGAGCAAAACACGATACAAAAGAACAGAATGAAGCAAAACGCAGGAGTTGCTGCCTCCAAGCATCCATCACAGCAACACAGATCCGAGAAGACTTGAAGCTTTTTGGCCATCTCATAATTCTTCTAGTCTCCAGGCGCCACCCATGTACTGCTTTGAATACATCTTCAGCAACTTCACCTACTCGCTTCACTCCTGCTTCCAACAAATCACTTTTTGCGGGGGTTTTCTGCAACATATTCGAATCATGTAAGTTTTTAAGAAGCAAATTAATAGGTGCACAGGGATCATTTACCCTGTTATTATCAAAAACAACACTGTTTCTCAATTTCCACAAGGTCCAACATATAGCTGAAATTCCTACCATAACTAAACCCCTATCTTCCTTTCCAAAAGTTTTAGCCCAAATTCTCATCACTAGATCCAAGTCGTCTGGTATATCAGTTAAATCGAAAGCACATTTAAGAATATTCCACGGTAACCTATCTACCAAGCAAGATATGAATAAGTGATTTATAGTTTCCTCACGGCCACAGAATGGGCATTTATCATCTCCCCTCCACCCTCTACGGCGCAGATTATCTTTCGTGAGAATACAGTTCCTAAGAGCTAGCCACATAAAGACTTTCACTCTCGGAGGCATCTTAATCTTCCACATATACAAATGTGGATATTTGATCCCATTTTCTATCAAATGTCTATAATAAGATTTTACAGTATATATCCCATTTTTTGTCAGCGTCCATTTTATCTTGTCATTTTCATCTTTCAGAACTACCGAGCTACATGCCTCTTTAATGTGGTCCCACAACTCTCTTGAGTCTCCTATCAAAGTCCTCCTAAATCTCATATTGTCAATCCCTTTTTCAAATATCTCTCTAACTGTTTTTTGTTTATCAAAACAGACATTATATAATCTAGGGAAACTCCTGCACAAAGGTGCAGATTCAATCCACCAGTCTTCCCAGAATCTGGTATTCCCTCCATTTCTAATCTGGAATTTACACAGGGAAGTAAAATGATCTTTGTGTTTTAGTAACTCCCTCCAGAACTGGGAGTCTCCTTGTCTAGCTGTAATGTTACCTAAGGCTTTAGATCCCTGGTATTTCTTCAAAATAATTTCCTGCCATAATCCTTTTGTATTATAAATTTTCCACCACCATTTACACAATAAAGCTTTGTTCTTATGGGCAAGATTTTGAATTCCCAATCCACCCATATCTTTAGGTCTACAAACATCAGCCCGTTTAACAAGATGATATTTCTTTGTTTTATCATCTTCTTGCCAAAGCAGCCTGGCTCTATAAAAATCCATTCATTTATTAACCCCAACAGATAAAACATAGAAAGACATCATAAAATAAGGGATGCCTGTCAAAGAAGAGTGGATTAGTGTGACCCTTCCAGCACTTGCAAGCAATCTCCCTTGCCAGGTTTCACATTTTTTCTCCATTTTAGTTTCTGGGGGTTACCAGTGTTTGTTTCTGATCTTGTTTTTATCAACTGGCAATCCTAAATATTTCATAGGCGTCGTGGAAATATCACGTCAGATGTCCTAATGGAAGGACTTAGTCATGGAGCCATCACAACGATATTAGCTTGAACGGGTTAAATCGGACAAGGGACACGAGAGTTTATACTAGTTCGGCCCCTTATGATGAAGGTAAAAGCCTACGTTTAGTTGTGATGGAATTGATTGGGTTTCGATGACCAGGGAGCGAATATGCTTTGCCTAAGTCTCGAGTTGTTGTCTCTTGTCCCTGAACCACCGTCGGGTCGTCTCTATATATACACAGGTTGATGCCCGACCGTTTTACAGAGTCCCGAGGCCGACTCATACAAGTGTCCGGCTCGGTCTCTCCCTTTCCCTAACTTACAATACAAGTTATACAATTATGGCGGTTTATAACTATGGGCCCTAATACGCCTTTGGGCTCTGGGCCTCTAAGCTTCATCAGTAACGCGCCATCTTCTTGGTCTTCATGGGCTTTAATATAGTTGAGGGTGGACCGGCCCCTCCTGGGCGGTTTACACTTAGTAGTTATATCCCCAACATTAGGCCCCAGGTTGACTTGAACCAGTTCATGTCAATCTTCAATACTTAGAAAAATTCCATGAACATCTTCTTACGTTTCTCGTAAACGCCATGATGTCTTCTCCCTGTAAACTTTGGTAAACCACCATGACGTTATCTTCTGAAAATTGCAGTGAATCGTCATGACATCATCTCTATATCAAAAAAGAGTTGTAAAGATCCCATTCATTAATTATCTTTCGAAGATCGAGGCGACAGTTGCGCCCCATTTTATCGCTTTGGCTCCTCGATTCTCGCGCTCGCCTTCTTTATCCTCTCGCCTTATAAATAGGCTCTGGGGACTTTCACTTTTCCCCTCTCGTGCTTCTTCTTCTTCCTCTAGCCACTTAAGCCCGACAGCTCCGCCGCCGCGATCGACCTCGAAGTCCTGCCTCGTCCCTGGCCCCTGCATCAACCTGAACATACCAGAGATCCATGGCTCTCCTCCGCCGTTCCTAAGAATCCGGTAAACCTTTCTCCTTCAGCCTTAGATCTACATTAGGTTTTCGGTATTTGGCCGTGTTCGTCAGTGTTCATCCGAGCTTTTATTACTTTGCCCTCTGTCTTGCTGAATCCAGACCACCTTAGCCTTTCTTCCTGCGGCCGAAGCTACAACCTTGTTTTGCCTCACTGTAGTGTCTTTAGAACCACGAACAAATCCATCTAGACCTTTATTCTTCTGTCGCCATTTTAGGGTTCAGAAATTTTTTCTTTACTAGGTCATGGTAGATCCAAAATTATAACATCACCTTGTGAAACCTGTTTCCTCAGCACTTAGAAAATTTCAGCTCTGCTGCTTCCAATATAGGCGGTTTAACTTTGTAGCAAATCATAATCCGCCCTCACTTAAACTTCCATCTTGACTTGAGTAGCAGTATCCGGCTTAACTTGAATATATGCTTTAATTAAATTCCCCAGTTTAACACTGGTTTGTGCACATCAATCTTGAACCGTAAACCGGCTTTTGCACCTCTTTTACAGTTCGAAATGACCAAACAATTCACCGCTTGCAACTGGGTTCCTTCCCGGATCACTGAAACGCAGCTCAATGGATATGTCTTAACTCGCGCTTTAGCCAAGAAAGATGTCCTTCATTGGCGAGTTCCTGGCCCCGAGTGCCCTCCAGTACCTCAAGATGGAGAAGTGATTGTATTCATGCAGCAACTAGACCGGGGTTTTAGCCCTCCCGAATCAAAAAATTTCCGGGATGTACTTGCTAGCTTCCAACTCCATCCTCAAGACATTGGACCAAGCTCTGTGTCCAACATATGCAATTTTCAAGTGTTCTGCAAAGTTTACCTTCAAGAAGAACCAACCATTGAGCTCTTCCGAGACTTCTTCCACTTAAACCACCGAACTGAATTCTCTGACGGCCCCAGTACTGAACTTGGCGGAGTATCGATTCAGAAGAGGAAACAAGTCGATTTCCCTCATGCCAAACATCACAGCCATCCTAAAGACTGGAATCAAACATGGTTCTACTGTCAGAACACCGCCCCTGCTGATGAGAACCCTCTGCTGGGCTACCGTGCACACCGGCTTAGTAACGGCCATCCACTGCGTTAACGGCTCACTGCTAAAGAGCGACAAGCTTATGCACCTCAAATTACTAAACTCCAGGCCTTCCTAGCAAACGGCTTAACCGGTGTTTACCTCGTCCGTTGTTGGGTTTCTTGGGGTATCCTGCCCTTAAGCCGCCGCACCAGCTTGATGCATGAGTATACCGGAAATATCAAAGACCCTCAACGGTATCATGAAATAGAGATGACTGATGATGAAGTCACTCAGTCCGTGAAGAAGATGCTGGAGGAACCGATCGCTGAATGCAGCAAAACCGGATTGGCCCCCTTTTACACCTCCAAAAAACCGCCAGGCATAAGAATTTATCCTTCTGTTTTTGTAATCCGTCTACTCTTTAGCTTTCTCCTGAAAACCTTTTGTTTATCTGTACAGGCCAAAGACCCATTCTGGAAGAGAAAAACGCAAGACAAACTGGCTAAGGCTCAAGATAAACCGGCGAGGGCTCTTCGTGGCAAGAGCAAGATCACAAAGAGGCCTGCCAAGAAGAAAACCGCCGAGTTCTCTAATCCACCAGAAGACGTTGATGAGTCGGATCAAGAGGTAGAACTTGACTCCCTTGGTTCATTTTTCGTACACCTTATTGACAATGACTATTCCCAGGATGATGCGGAAGCCAGCCGTGCTGATCATATAGAGGTAATCTCCCTTTCCTTCGATTCAGAACATGTGTCGGTTCAAAAACTTCACCGTGCAGTTCGGAAAGTAAAACACTCTCACCCTCTTGCTCATTTGGATCCCCAATTTTCTTTGAAGACACAACAACATGAAGGTCATCGCACAACCCGACATAGCGGCCAATAGGTCACCTGCTCCGGTTTACCAGATACACCAACCCGGAAGCATCGTCCAGAGGTTCCTTGTTCTTCCAAAAAATCTTATCATTTGGCGGGTTGCTTCCGATACCCACTTAATCTGTCTGATTCAAATTACCAGGTGACTTCCAATTCTTTATCTGGCGATTCATCAACCACCCAAATGCCTCCCCTCAAAACCGTCCCTGGGTAAGTACACTGAAGTTTTAGTTATCCTTCTTACACTTGTTATAACATACTAACCTTTGTTTGTTATTCTGAAGTGCCAAAGGCCGGCTCAACAAGAAGGCAAGAACAGATGCTTCTGCAGAGGATGTTGAACCGGAGAAGATCCTAGAAGACGCTGGTGGGAATACTGACACTGTCGTGGATGACCTTGTGCCTCAAGATCAAGATACTTATGCTGATCCGTCGGAAGTTAACCCGGCTAGTCCTCATGCTGATCCGCCCAGCCCAACCAAAGACAAAGATCTGCCGATCCCGGCCAGGGATACTGCCAATTCGCCAAGCCCGTCAAAAGGTGGTGATGATGATGTTATTATCACCGGTACTGGTCATACTCTCCCTCACAACCCAGTTGCTTTATAAAAGCATACTGCCAAGGAAGAATTTGCTGCTATGGGCAAAGGGAAAGGGAAGACAGATTTATCCAGCTTCATTAACCTTAGCGCCGAGGAGCTCCATTCCGGATTCTTAAACCGCCTATACACAAGCCGGGATTATGAGGCCGGTTTGGTGAACTTAATGAAGGAGCGTTATGAGGTAATCTTCAAAACACTTTAACTTTGCTCGTTCTGTATTCCAACTCCATTATAGCCCCCAAGGGCCGGTTTATCTCTTGAAGATAGACCAGGATTTCGAGATAAAGAACTCTTCAATTGAGTAGCCCCCAAGGGCCGGTTTATCTTATCAAGATGAACCGGGACTTCATGTTCAAAACTTGTTCTTTCCTTAATTCTTCTGCCTTTGATTTTCTGATCAAATATGCATTAGCCCCCAAGTGCCAAGATTAATACTTGTATTGAGCCTTGGGACTTTCAAATAAATAGCAGGAAAAAAGCAATCCGCATTAGCCCCCAAGTGCCAAGTGTATAACTGGTTATAGGCTTGGGACTTTGAGAAAAATATTAACCTCTTCATCATATGACTTTTGCAGGCCGGTATAAACACCAAAGATTCCCAAATCGCCGATCTTCAAGAGAATATCAAATCCCAGCAAGCAGAGACCTCTAAAGCCAAAGATGAGCTAAAGGGCGCTTTGACAGCCATGGAACAATTGAAGGATGGCTTCAAGAATGAACGCGCCAACTGGGAAACTGAGAAGGCTACTTTATTGAAGCGGGCTGAAGACACCGAGGCAGCTCTTAAACCGGTGGCAGAAGAGTTAACTGGGTTGAAGCATCAAGTGAATGCTATGACTTCTGCAATATTTGGTAAGCACCTTGTGTAAAAAGTTTACATATCCACCTTTGAAAATGCTGGTTTAACCTTAAATTCTTAAACCGTTGCAGGTAGCCGTATTGCTCATCTGGGCGCAGATATGCGAATGAAGTTGAAGGCAGCCTATACGTTGATTGAGCAACTGTATACTGGTGCACAACGAGTCATCTATGCGACTTCATATAATAAAAATGGCACCAATTTTGATCAAGGGTACTTTGGACAGGCTATCGATGACACCTGCTCAGATAGAAAAGTTGAAGCGATCTGCTGCTAGGGCTCGCGCGTTATCAGCACTGACTCGTGCTAAAGCTTGGATAGCTGACCTTGATCCAGTTGATATTGCAAAAGGCTATCCTGGTGAACAGGCAGACGGGTCAGCTTTTAACAATGAAGCCCTTAAAGCTCCGACAAAGGAGATGCGCCCACTGGCAAGCCAATTGGCTGAAGAGGCTAACTTGTCCACTCATCGGTCCTTCTATGACGCAACCAACAGACGGGCTGATGCTGCTGTAAGAGAAGTGCAGAATCTCATCCCGCCAATCCGTAAGCACACCTATGCCCCTGATATTGAACCGTCCAATCTTATAAACGAAGAAGTTGTCTTCCAGGCTTTAACCCGGATTGACTAGACCACCATTGACTTCCAGCCATTGAGTGGAGAGGAGGAGGTTGAACCGACGCCAGAGGATCCATCAACCTTACGTCGACCTGGTGACGAGTCTTAAACCGACAATAGGCTTGATTTTCACAAACTGTGTTCTGTGTGAAAAACAATCATTATTTTGGGCCTCAAAGCGCCTTGTAATAGGCTAGTTAAAATATTGTGATCCGCTGCATTGATACATGACTTCTATTTGATCCGCCATGATATTTGTTGTGCTTGTTTATGCACTTTGATAATTTCATGCGATCCTTATGTCTTGTGATGCCCCCGATTCAATCGTACACTAATCATGCACGCAAACGTGTACGATCAAGATCAAGGACTCACGGGAAGATATCAGAACACAACTCTAAAACATAAATAAGTCATACAAGCATAATAATACAAGCCAGGGGCCTCGAGGGCTTGAATACAAGTGCTTGATCATAGACGAGTCAGCGAAAGCAACAATATGAGAGTACAGACATAAGTAAACAAGTTGCCATAAGATGGCTAGCACAAACTAGGATACAGACCGAAAGAGGCGCAGGCCTCTTGCCTGGGATCCTCCTAACTACTCCTGGTCATCGTCAGCGGCCTGCACGTAGTAGTAGGCACCTCCAAGTAGTAGTCGTCGACGATGGCGTCTGGATCCTGGGCTCCAACGTTTGGTTGCGGCATCCGAGAAGAAGAGGAAAATGGGGGAAAAGAGGGAGCAAAGCAACCATGAGTACTCATCCAAAGTACTCGCAAGCAAGGAGCTACACTACATGTGCATGGGTATATGTGTAAGGAGGCAATATGAGTGGACTGAACTGCAGAATGCCAGAATAAGAGGGGGATAGCTAGCCCTATCGAAGACTACGCTTCTGGCAGCCTCCGTCTTGCAGCATGTAGAAGAGAGTAGATTGAAGTCCTCCAAGTAGCACCGCATAGCATAAACCTACCCGGTGATCCTCCCCTCGTCGCCCTGTGGAAAAGCGATCACCGGGTTGTCTGTGGAACTTGTCTGGGTGTGTTTTATTTAGTATCCGGTTCTAGTTGTCATAAGGTCAAGGTACAACTCTAGGTCGTCATTTTACCGAGGGACACGACTATTCGAATAGATAAACTTCCCTACAGGGGTGCACCACATAACCCAACACGCTCGATCCCATTTGGCCGGACACACTTTCCTGGGTCATGCCCGGCCTCGGAAGATCAACATGTCGCAGCCCCACCTAGGCCTAACAGAGAGGTCAGCACGCCGGTCTAACTCCTATGTCGCAGGGGTCTGGGCCCATCGCCCATTGCACACCTGCATGTTGCGTGGGCGGCCGAAAGCAGAACTAGCCCCCTTAATACAAGAGCAGGCTTATGTTCCAATCCGGCGCGCGCCGCTTAGTCGCAGACGTCTAGAAGGCTTCGTCTGATACCATGACATCGAGTGCCCATATCTTTCCCGCGTAGTTGGTTAGTGCGGATAGGCCAATGGCCAGACTCAGATCAAATACCAAGATCTCGTTAATCGTGTTATTATGAAGCTACCGCGAACACCGACCAGAGCCAGGCCCACCTGTCTCCCAGGTGGTCTCAACTTGCCCCGTCGCTCCGCCACAAAGATCCACACAGAGGGCCGTCGGGACAAAGGTCCTTTCAGCCCCGAATCCGTGAATCACTCGCGGGTACTCCTCGAGCCGACCCGACTTTAGTCACCATCTGTAGTATGTATATATGTATAGCATATACCCGTGATCACCTCCCGAGTGATCACGGCCCAATAGTATAGCAAGGCAGACTGACAAGAATGTAGGGCCAATGATGATAAACTAGCATCCTATACTAAGCATTTAGGATTGCGGGTAAGGTACCAATGACTGTAGTAACAATGACAGGCTATGCAAAAGAATAGGAGTAACCGAACAGTAACATGCTACACTACTCTAATGCAAGCAGTATAGAGAAGAATA
>NC_041385.1:753924019-753947402 GCF_002162155.2 Triticum dicoccoides
GGTCTCGTAGTCTACCGGAGAGAAGAGGGGGAAGAAACAATGAATACAATGCAACAGATGCATATCGATGCATGACATGACAAGTAACGATGCTAGGTGTGCCCGATCGTGGTAGTAGGTGATACCGACGAAGGGGGAAAACATCCGAGAAAGTATTCCCGGTGTTTCGCGTTTTCGGACAGATGAACCGGAGGGGGAAAGTTGCAAGTCCGATAGGTTAGGGATGTGTGGCGGACGAACGGGCTGCGTATCCGGATTCGTCTCGTCGTTCTCAGTAACTTTCATGTAGAAAGTATTTTCATCCGAGTTACGGATTAAAAGATATGATTTTCTAAACATTTAAATCATTTTCTGATTTTAATTAGTTATTTAATTCTAACATTATCCAGAACAGTGCATGATGATGCAGGCATGACATCACAGTGATGTTAGCAGGTTAACTGGTCAGTTGACCAGTCAAACCAGACAGGTGGGTCCAGTGGGTCCCACATGTCATTATCTGGGTCACTAACGGGGGGTTTAGTCTAACTAAATGGGTTAATTAGTGGGTGGGACCCAGTAGTCAGTGACTGTTTAGTTAATTAAATTAATTAATGAAATAATTAGAATTTTATTTATTTACAAAATGTTTTAAATGACGCGGGCCCGCATGTCAGTGGCAGTAGCTGCCACATCACCGTAGTTGACCTTGGTCAACGTTGCCAGGTGGGGCCCTCAGGCCCACAGGCAGTGACCCAGGGGTGGACCCCCGGGGTGCCAGATCAGCGGAGCCGCCGGAGTAGCTCCGGCGAGCTTGCACGCAACGAACGAACACCAGCGTGCGTCGGGATTCGCCTACGGGGCACCAAATCGAGAGCGGCTGGGCACGTTAGAACGGCAAGACGACGACGCTTCGGTTGGTGGTGGTCTGGCGAGCTGCGGTGGCCGGAGAAGGGCGCATCGAGCTCATCGGCGGCGAGGACTATCTGGGGAGCAACGACAACGGTGAGGCGGCGCGCTACAGGGCAAACAGAAGGGCGGGGCGAAGCCTTCGCGCGTGTGCGAGCACAACGGCACGAGCCCGGGACCAAAGGGTCACCGGACGGCTACCGGCGACGAGCGTGGGCGGCGACGCGTACGGGAGCTCGATGGAAACAGAGCTACGGTGAGCTAGCGGGCAAATGGACAGGCTGGGGAGGATCTATGGGGCGTGGTGTGCGCAACCGGCACAGGCCTGTGACCGTTTGGTCACCGGAGACACGTCGGCGACGGGGTCCACGGTAGAGCGTTCGGGAGCTACGGTGACAGCTATCCAGGGGGCGCGGGAGAGAGGGGAGGAAGCGGGCGCTCACCGAGCGGCACACACGGTGGCCCTTGGGGGTTTAGTAGCTGCAGGGGCGTCGCCGGGGTTGGTGAAGAGCGGTGACAAGTCCCGTCGGAGCAGAGGAGGAAGACGGCGGCGTCACGGGCGTTGCGGTGGCTCCCATCTCCAACGGGGTGCAACAGTCGAAGCAGTGGACGAGGCGGACCCCGGGGACACAATGGGGCGGAGAGGTGGGCACGGTGGTCATGGCTAGGCCGGAGCCATGGCGTCGGTGGCGCTCGGATGCGGAGGGGAAGGAGAGGGCAAGGTGGATCTGGAGGGAAGTGGGAGAGGCGCAAGGACCGAGAGGGCGTGCGGGGGCGAGTGGGAGATGGGAACAAGGAGGCGAGTGCGTGGCGACCTTATCCTCCCCTCGTCGTCGGCGAGGGGGTCTGGTGGCGACGTGCCCCAGTTCCGACCCGGGTCGGGGCAAAAGGGGAAGGGGACGCGGCAGGGGGAGCTAGGCCGGGTGTGGCCAGCTGGGCCAGATGGGCCGGTATGGCCTGTGAGCTGGGTCGCCTGGCCCAGTGGGGGGGGGGTTCTTTTTTCCTTTTCTTTAGGCACTTTCTAAAAAATTGTTTTCCCCACAATAATTACCAATGCAATATTTTCCACCCACCGAACATTTTTGTTTTGGCTTTTGAGAACTTTGGGTGTTTGTCACTAATTCATTTTTGAATTTGCAATGTTTTTGGAACTACGACTTGATTAGCAACACTAACGTAGATGACATGGCATCATTAGGAGAGTTTTACTGTAGCCTAATTATCCGAGCGTTACAAATCTCCTCCACTACAAGAAATCTCATCCCGAGATTTAGGAGGTAGATGGAAACAGTGTGGGGTATTCTTCGCGCACACGATCCTCACGTTCCCAAGTGGCTTCATCTTCAGAATGGTGCGACCACTGAACTTTGAAGAACTTGATCGCCTTCTGACGGGTGCGGCATTCAGCTTGGTCGAGAATGCGAACCGGATGCTCTTTATAGGAGAGGTCCTGTTGCAATTCGAGCACTTCATGATCCACTCCTCGGATTGGGTCCTTGAAGCAACAGCGGAGCTGTGACACGTGGAACACATCGTGAACCTGAGAAAGGTTTGGCGGAAGTTCCAGTTGATATGCCACTTTTCCACGCCTTTCCAGAATAGTGAAAGGACCAATATAGCGAGGAGCTAGCTTGCCCTTGATCCCGAAGCGGTGAGCACCCTTCATTGGTGTAACTCGAAGATAGGCCTTTTCGCCAGGCTAATAGACCATGTCCTTATGTTTACGGTCATACTGACTCTTCTGACGCGATTGAGCAGTCTTGACATTTTCGCGAATAATGCGGACTTGTTCTTCGGCATGTTGGATAATATTCGGACCAAAGAGTGGACGTTCCCCAGTTTCTGACCAGTTCAGAGGGGTTCGGCACTTTCGTCCATATAACACTTCGAAGGGGGGCCATCTTCAGACTAGCTTGATAGCTATTATTATTAGAGAACTGAGCATACGGGAGAGATTCCTCCCATTTCTTGCCAAAGGAAATAACACAAGCTCGAAGCATGTCTTCGAGAATTTGGTTGACACGTTCAACTTGCCCTTGCGACTGCGGATGAAACGCAGTACTGAATGACAGATGAGTTCCCATAGATTCGTGGAAACTTGCCCAGAATCTTGAAGTGAATAAGCTGCCACGGTCTGAATTGATAACCAGTGGAATACCATGTAATGAGACAATTCTGGACATGTAGACGGTTGCCAGCTGACTATCAGTGATAGTCTCTTTGACAGCCAGAAAATGTGCAACCTTAGAAAGCCGGTCAATGATGACAAGAATAGCATCATTACCTTTCTGCGATTTGGGAAAACCGGTGATGAAGTCCATTTCAACATGGTCCCATTTCCATTCGGGAATAGAGATAGGTTGCAGAGTTCCAGGAGGCCTTTGATGCTCTGCTTTGATACGACGACAAACGTCACACTCAGCAACATAACGAGCAATATCTTGCTTCATATTAGACCACCAGAATCTCTGGCGAATGTCTTGGTACATCTTGGTGCTACCGGAATGAATAGACAAAGGTGTATCATGAGCTTCTTTCATAACCTCCTGGGTCATATCCAGGTTACCTTCTGAAGGGACCACTAGGCGACCTTTAAAGAACAAGGTGCCAGTATCATCAACAGTGAAGAACGAGGGCTTTCCTTCTTCAAGGTAGCGTTTAATCTGGTGGGCTTGAGAGTCATACTTCTGCAGCGTCTTGATGCTTTCCACGAGATCTGGTATAGCAACCAGGGTATTGAGAGAACCCTGGGAAACAACATGGAGGTTCATTTTGCGGCTCTCAGGAGGAGGGGCAGTGAGAGCACCAGGAGGAACAATATGGAGGTTCAGCTTCCTGAATTCTTCCACAAGCGAGGGCTGAACTTTGTGAACCTGGAGGTGGTTGCAGTAAGACTTGCGGCTCAAGGCATCAGCCATTACATTAGCCTTGCATGGGGTATACGAAATACCCAGGTTAAAATCTGCAACAATCTCCATCCATCTCTGCTGACGGAGGTTCAGATCTGGTTGAGTAAACAGATACTTCAGACTTTGGTGGTCGGTGAAGACATCGCAATGATTACCGAGAAGGTAATGTCGCCACTGTTTCAGTGCATGGATAACATAAGCAAGCTCGAGGTCGTGAACTAGATAGTTCTCTTCGTGAGGGCGCAATTGACGAGAGGCATAAGCAATCACTTTGCGCTCTTGCATTAGTACAGTGCATAGGCCTTGACGTGAAGCATCATAATAAATGACGAAGTCCTTCTTAGTATCTGGAGGAGCAAGCATCAGGGCAGAAGTCAACTTGTCTTTGAGCGCCTGGAAACTTTCCTGACACTTTTCTGTCAACTCAAACTTGACGCCCTTATGAAGCAGGTTAGTCAGAGGTCTAGCAATCTTGGATAAGTTCTTGATGAATCGACGGCAATAGCTGGCGAGTCCGAGAAAACTTCTGACTTGCTTGACATTCTTCGGAGTAGTCCAATCTAGAATAGCCTGAACTCGTTCAGGGTTGATGATATACCATCCTTAGAGATGACATGCCCAAGATAGGTTACTTCGGGTAGCCAGAATTCACATTTGGAGAACTTGGAATATAGTTGATGTTCTCTAAGCTTTTCCAGAACAAGACGAAGATGTTCAGCATGTTCTTCTTCATTCTTGGAATATACAAGGATATCATCCAGATAAACCACGACAAATTTGTCGAGGTATTCTATAAAGATATAGTTCATCAGACGAGAGAAGGTGGCTGGAGCATTGGTTAATCCAAAAGACATGACGGTGTACTCGTATGATCCATAGCGAGTCACAAATGCGGTCTTCGGGATATCTTCTTCACGAACACGGATCTGGTGGTAACCCAACCTCAAGTCGAGTTTAGAGAACACTGACGAACCAGTCAGTTGATCATATAGATCATTGATCCGAGGAAGAGGATATTTGTTCTGAATGGTAGCTTGGTTGATAGGATGGTAGTCTTGCACTAATCGGTTTGTCCCATCCTTCTTCTTGACAAAGAGAGAAGGTGCTCCCCAAGGAGAGCAACTTGGGCGAATGAAACCACTTCAAATAGATTTGTCGATTCCCTCCTTAAGCTCAATGAGTTCATGTGGCGGCATCTTGTAAGGTTGTTTGGCTATAGGAGTGGTGCCCGGTTTTAAGTCAATGATGAATTCGACAGCTCTAGCAGGGGGAATCCCAGGAAGTTCTTCAGGAAAGACATCTTGGAATTCGCGAACAACAAGAATGATTTCAATGCCCTCGAGGGGTGCAGCATTCAATGCGTTCAAGGCATAAAGCCTGGCCTCGGCATTCTGAACCAGATGAGCATTGTAGCTAATTATTTCATCAGAAGGGTGTAGCAGATGGACGGTCTTAGTGGCGCAAACTTTAGAAGCAGTATGCGCTTTTAACCAATTCATTCCCAGAATGAGATCAATGCTACATGACTTCAATACGATGGGGAGACAAGGAATTCTAGTCCTTCGATTTCAACGGGGACATCGTTGCGAATCATGGAGGTCCGACATTGGCCCGCAGGGGTGTGCACTAATAGAGAAGCGTTCATGTCCTCACATTTAATGTCATGCAAGCATGCAAAATCTTCTGACATGAATGAATGTGATGCACCTGTATCAAATAAAACGGATGCTGGTACTGAATTTACAAGGAGTGTACCCATCACAGTAGCAGGTTGGTCTTGAGCTTCATTGAGGTCAACATGGTTGGCATGAACACGACCATAAGACTTGGCATTGTTGTTACGGGGCTGGTTGTTACCACGGCCAGCTGCTGGAAGGGACAGTTGATTCTGGTTCTGGTTGCATTCCCTAGCACGATGACCTGGTTGACCACACTTATAGCACAGACCATTATTGGGAGTGGGAACAGGAGCTCCGGGTGGTGGAGCTAGAAGCCTTGGCTGCCTAGATGGTGGAGGAGGCAGACGAGGTGCAACATAGGTCTGTCTTGGGGCAGGTGCATTTGGACAGTACATGCTGTTTGGGATCCATATCTTACGCTTCTACGAGGGCGGGCCCGAAGAAGAGCCTGTGTCATGGTTGCGCCTTTGAGAGCTCTGGTGTTCCTGCAGACCAGTCTCGACATTGATGGCATTGTTCACCAAGGTGGCGAAATCGACAAAGTCATGCACTAGAAGTGTGAGCTTGATGTCAGGTTGAAGGCCGTCACGGAACTTCTCCTGTCTGCAAGCATCAGTTGCAATGTCTTCTTCAGCATAGCGAGACAAGTCCAGAAACTCCTGCTGATAAGCTTCCACAGTTTTGTTACCCTGGGTGAGGTTGCGGAACTCACGCTTCTTCCTGTCCATGATCCCGTGAGGAATGAAGCGGGCACGGAAGGCACCTTGAAAGTCTGGCCAGGTGACGATTGTCCCAACTGGCAGAGTACGCCTGTGGCTGTCCCACCATTGAGCTGCGGGTCCCTTTAGAAAGAAGGAAGCAAATGTGACATAGCGGGCAGGGGCTACCTCAGCAGACTCCATCTCATAGGTGATGTCACGGAGCCAGTCATCAGCATCCAGCGGCTGCGTTGAGCTGCGGTACACGGTTGGGTTGAGGCGCATGAAATCCTGTAGAGTCACTTGGGCTGGCTGCTCGTTCATATTGGGGCGAGGGAACTGAGCCATCATATTCTCCATGAACTGGCGATTCATCTCGAGCTGTTGGACCATACCAACCATGTACTCAGGCGGTGGTGGGGCGTTGCCGCCACGACCACGACCAGCTGGTCTAACCATTCTGCTAATATATAACAGGGGTAGTTCAGCATTGAGAAATTTGCATAGACAAGAATCATTCATGATGAAACATGCATAATGAAAGGAGCACGATAGATACTACATAGTAGTCAGCATAACTTACAAAAGGGGTCGGACACAGAGTTCAGTACACAGAGTTTAGTACATAGACTAGGTCATCATAGGCGGCTCGCAGGCTCGCGTCGAATGCACCTAATACTTATGAGCAGGACTACATCAGTCCCAGGAGGTACTATGAAGGTAGCTCTAGCCTGATAGCTGGTAGTGAGGCAACGGATAGTCCTCCACGTCAGTGGCCTGCGGGCCGCGGATACTCTGGTCTAGAACCCGACGCTCAGGTGGCAGAAGAGGACCAAGTGCGGGAGAGTAGCCTCCCACCTCTGGCCAACCGACACCGTGGGGCATCACGGTCCTGGCTCGGCAGATCGCAGAACTTGGCAGCTGTCCAGATCGGACAAAGGGGTGCAACAGCGTCAGAGCCCTATAAAGGTGCTGACGAGTGGTCTACAACTCATGGCGAAGAGCTCTGTTAGCTTGGTCCAGCCCATCAGCATGCAGAACCAGGTTCTGATGGTGGAAGGGCTCTCGGGTGACAGTGGAGTAGGCAGCAGTGTAGTATCCCTCCGCACCAACGTCAGATGCGATAGGAATGTGCCTGAAAGGGGAACTGTCCAATGCCCGATACTCTCCACGAAGACGTGTTAGAGTAGCATGAGCAGCATCGTGGAATGCCATCTCGATGGTCACTCCAACACCATGAGCGGTGTGCAGCATGGTAGTGGACTCATACTCCCGAGAGTAGAGGTGGACGATGGCACGATACTGCTCCTGGTTAAAGTCCTGGTACTCCTCGTAGACTGTGTACTCAGGGTGCCAGCGATAACCCAGATAGGTCATCATCTCAGCTAGCACAACAGGTGATCCCGAGGCACCAACGGCAGCCGTGTGGCGCACGACCTGCCTCATGGGTTCCATCTGAAAAAAAAGATGTTTCAATGGATTCAAATGACAATGTGGGTACTATTCAAAATAATATCCTACAGAATAACTATGGCTTATCCAACTTTGGGGTGAACATGGTAACGGGATCCTAATGTCAGAGTTAGTAAATTCGTTTACCCCGAGTAGAAGAGAGTTCAGAGCCCTAGAGTAAAGGTCGAGAAGTAAAAGATCCTAATACCACCCAATGGTGACGTGGGCCCATAAGGCACACAACCATGTTAGTAAAAGTTTTGTAGTGACTAGACTCAACTTCGGCCAAGGAGTGTGGAAGGTGGATTCCTACAGGCAGTTGGCTCTGATACCAACTTGTGACGCCCCCGATTCAATCGTACACTAATCATGCACACAAACGTGTACGATCAAGTTCAGGGACTCACGGGAAGATATCACAACACGACTCTAAAACATAAATAAGTCATACAAGAATCATAATACAAGCCAGGGGCCTCGAGGGCTCGAATACAAGTGCTCGATCATAGACGAGTCAGTGGAAGCAACAATATCTGAGTACAGACATAAGTAAACAAGTTGCCATAAGATGGCTAGCACAAACTAGGATACAGATCGAAAGAGGCGCAGGCCTCCTGCCTGGGATCCTCCTAACTACTCCTGGTCGTCGTTAGCGGCCTGCCCGTAGTTGTAGGCACCTCCAGAGTAGTATTCGTCGATGATGGTGGCGTCTGGATCCTGGGCTCCAACGTTTGGTTGCGGCATCCGAGAAGAAGAGGAAAACGGGGGAAAGAGGGAGCAAAGCAACCGTGAGTACTCATCCAAAGTACTCGCAAGCAAGAAGCTACACTACGTATGCATGGGTATATGTGTAAGGAGGCAATATGAGTGGACTGAACTGCAGAATGCCAGAATAAGAGGGGGATAGCTAGCCCTATCGAAGACTACGCTTCTGGCAGCCTTCGTCTTGCAGCATGTAGAAGAGAGTAGATTGAAGTCCTCCAAGTAGCACCGCATAGCATAAACCTACCCGGCAATCCTCCCCTCGTCGCCCTGTGGAAAAGCAATCACCGGGTTGTCTGTGGAACTTTTCTGGGTTTGTTTTATTAAGTATCCGGTTCTAGTTGTCATAAGGTCAAGGTACAACTCTGGGTCGTCATTTTACCGAGGGACACGACTATTCGAATAGATAAACTTCCCTGCAGGGGTGCACCACATAACCCAACACGCTCGATCCCATTTGGCCGGACACACTTTCCTGGGTCATGCCCAGCCTCGAAAGATCAACATGTCGCAGCCCCACCTAGGCCTAACAGAGAGGTCAGCACGCCGGTCTAACTCCTATGGCGCAGGGGTCTAGGCCCATCGCCCATTGCACACCTGCATGTTGCGTGGGCGGCCGAAAGCAGAACTAGCCCCCTTAATACAAGAGCAGGCTTATGTTCCAATCCGGCGCGCGGCGCTTAGTCGCAGACGTCTAGAAGGCTTCGGCTGATACCACGACGTCGAGTGCCCATATCTTTCCCGCGTAGTTGGTTAGTGCGGATAGGCCAGTGGCCAGACTCAGATCAAATACCAAGATCTCGTTAATTGTGTTATTATGAAGCTACCACGAACACCGACCAGAGTCAGGCCCACCTGTCTCCCAGGTGGTCTCAACCTGCCCCGTCGCTCCGCCACAAAGATCCACACAGAGGGCCATCGGGACAAAGGTCCTTTTAGCCCCCAATCCGTGAATCACTCGCGGGTACTCCTCGAGCCGACCCGACTTTAGTCACCATCTGTAGTATGTATATATGTATAGTATATACCCGTGATCACCTCCCGAGTGATCACGACCCAATAGTATAGCAAGGCAGACTGACAAGAATGTAGGGCCAATGATGATAAACTAGCATCCTATACTAAGCATTTAGGATTGCGGGTAAGGTACCAATGACTGTAGCAACAATGACAGGCTATGCAAAAGAATAGGAGCAACCGAACAGTAACATGCTACACTACTCTAATGCAAGCATTATAAAGAAGAATAGGCGATATCTAGTGATCAAGGGGGGGGGGCTTGCCTGGTTGCTCTGGCAAGAAGGAGGGGTCGTCAACTCCGTAGTCGAACTGGGCAGCAGCAGCGTTGGTCTTGTAGTCTACCGGAGAGAAGAGGGGAAGAAACAATGAATACAATGCAACAGATGCATATCGATGCATGACATGACAAGTAACGATGCTAGGTGTGCCCAATCGTGGTAGTAGGTGATACCGACAAAGGGGGAAAACATCCGAGAAAGTATTCCCGGTGTTTCACGTTTTCGGACAGATGAACCGGAGGGGGAAAGTTGTGAGGCTGATAGGTTAGGGATGTGTGGCGGACGAACGGGCTGCTTATCCGGATTTGTCGCGTTGTTTTGAGCAACTTTCATGTAGAAAGTATTTTCATCCGAGTTACGGATTAAAAGATATGATTTTCTAAAGATTTAAATCATTTTCTGATTTTAATTAGTTATTTAATTCTAACATTATCCATAACAGTGCATGATGACACAGGCATGACATCACAGTGATGTCAGCAGGTCAACTGGTCAGTTGACCAGTCAAACCAGACAGGTGGGTCCAGTGGGTCCCACATGTCATTGTCTGGGTCACTAACGGGGGGTTTAGTCTAACTAAATGGGTTAATTAGTGGGTGGGACCCAGTAGTCAGTGACTATTTAGTTAATTAAATTAATTAATGAAATAATTGGAATTTTATTTATTTACAAAATGTTTTAAATGATGCGAGCCCGCATGTCAGTGGCAGTAGCTGCCACATCAGCGTAGTTGACCTTGGTCAACATGGCCAGCTGGGGCCCTCAGGCCCACAGGCAGTGACCCAGGGGTGGACCCCCAGGGTGCCAGCTCAGCGGAGCTGCCGGAGTAGCTCCGGCGAGCTCGCACGCAGCGACCGAACAGCAGCGTGCGTCGCGATTCGCCTACGGGGCACCAAATCAAGCGCGGTCGGGCGCGTTAGAACGGCAAGACGACGATGCATCGGTTGGTGGTGGTCTGGCGAGCTGCGGTGGCCGGATAAGGGCGCATCGAGCTCATCGGCGGCGAGGTCTATCGGGCGAGCAACGACAACAGTGAGGCGGCGCGCTACGGGGCAAACAGAAGGGCGGGGCGAAGCCTTCGCGCGTGCGCGAGCACAACGGCACGAGCCCGGGACCAAAGGGTCACTGGACGGCTGCCGGCGACGAGCGCGGGCGGCGACGCGTACGGGAGCTCGATGGAAACAGAGCTACGGCGAACTAGCGGGCAAATGGAGAGGGTGGGGAGGATCTATGGGGCGTGGTGAGCGCAACCGACACGGGCCCATGACCATTTGGTCACCAGAGACTCGTCGGCAACGGGATCCATGGCAGAGCGTTCGGGAGCTACGGTGAAAGCTATCCAGGGGGGCGCGGGAGAGAGGGGAGGAAGCGGGCGCTCACCGAGCGGCACACACGGTGGCCCTTGGGGGTTTAGTAGCTGCAGGGGCGTCGCCGGGGTTGGTGAAGTGCGGCAACAAGTCCCTTCGGAGCAGAGGAGGAAGACGGCGGCGTCGCGGGTGTTGCGGTGGCTCCCAGCTCCAACGGGGTGCACCAGTCGAAACAGTGGACGATGGCGGACCCCGGGGACACAGTGGGGCGGAGAGGTGGGCACGGTGGCCGTGGCTAGGCCGGAGCCATGGCGGCGGTGGCGCTCGGATGCGGAGGGGAAGGAGAGGGCGAGGTGGATCTGGAGGGGAGTGGGAGAGGCGCAGGGACCGAGAGGGCGTGCGGGGGCGAGTGGGAGATGGGAACGAGGAGGCGAGTGCGTGTCGACCTTATCCTCCCCTCGTCGCAGGTGAGGGGGTCTGGTGGCGACGCGCCCCTGTTCCGACCCGGGTCGGGGGAATAGGGGAAGGGGACGCGGTAGGGGGAGCTGGGCCGGGTGTGGCCAGCTGGGCCAGATGGGCCGGTATGGCCTGCGAGCTGGGCCGCCTGGCCCAGCGGGGGGGGGTCCTTTTTTCCTTTTCTTTTCTTTCTTTTTCTTTTCTGTTTTATTTCACTTTAAAATATTTAGGCACTTTCTAAAAAATTGTTTCCCCCATAATAATTACCAATGCAATATTTGGCACCCACCGAACATTTTTGTTTTGGCTTTTGAGAACTTTGGGTGTTTGTCACTAATTCATTTTTGAATTTGCAATGTTTTTGGAACTACCACTTGATTAGCAACAATTCGTAGATGACATGGCATCATTAGGAGAGTTCTACTGTAGCCTAATTATCCGGGCGTTACATGTCTGCATAAAAATATTTGTCCGGGCGATTTACCGTCGGACGGGTCATAATGCCCAATACAAAGCCTGGTTGATTATCAAAGCTAAATCAAAATATGAAATAGATCATACCTGTGATATTAAATCACTTAGTTGGTTTACCAACTTGAATTGTAGTAAGGGTAAGAGCCCAAATTTTGAGTATTGATAACTCTCATCATGCAGTGCTGGTGTATATGATAAGCCATACCGGTTTGTGATAAACACCGGATGATCATGCTGGCGACATGTAGTCAAAGCCAGTCCGAGTTATTAAACACCGGTTTGATAATAAATATGGTCTGACAACTTGTAGCTGAAAGACAAGCCGGGTTAAAAAATACCGGGTTATTATGATGACTGAAAAGCCATACCGGGTCAATAGACACCGGTTCAACATAAACTTTATCAAAGGGTAAAAACTTGGCAAAAAGCAAAGAAAAACCATGTAGTCGAGGCTTTTCAAGGGCTGCCAGGCCCAAATTCGAGGCTTTTCATGGGCTGCCAGGCCGCTGAGTTAAACCATTTTGCAAAGCCTTTTAAGATGGACCTCCAACTAACCAATCGTCGATTTAACTTTGACAAGTTCAGGGTCTGTATAAGATTGACTTGTCAAACGTTCGGCGGGTCATGCCAGGATTACCTGGATAGGAGTGGCTTACTTGATGAACGCAGGTTAGCCCGGGGTTTTAGGTGAATACACCAGGCTTCCAAGTCGTGCTTGATAGCATATTACAAGGGTCCTTTCAAACTCTTTGTTGCAGTACACAAAGAGCCCCCAAGTAATTTGTGTGAGCTGTGCTCAATGGGGTGCCTATGTTTGAGCTATGCATAGCATCCATACTCTCTTTGGCCCCTTGGGTGTGAAGCTCCCAAGCTGTATTGTGGCATGATAGCCGGTTTAACAGGCAGAACTCCGCTTTGTCAGCTGAAGCCCCCATGTAACCAAAAGATATTTGAAGAAAACAGCATAGGCCCTGCTTATAGCAAGGATGCCGGTTTATTATATTGATCATAATATATACATTGTCAAAATATTTACATAAGAGAAGCCTATGGCTCAAGTGTAGTAAGGCCGAAGGAGAGCTATGTTCCACGGCCGCCGGGTCTCCTCCTCAGAACTGCGTGATATGTCTCGAACATCAATGAGGTAGCATGATCTGTTGTGCAGATTCTTGCTGACCACAAAGGGCCCTTCCCAAGGTGGGGATAACTTGTGCATATCGGTCTGATCCTGGATGAGCCGAAGCACTAAGTCGCCTTCTTGAAAGGTTCTTGTTTTAACCCGGCGGTTGTGATAACACCGCAGTTCTTGCTGATAAACCGCCGAATGAGCCAAAGCCATGTCCCGCTTCTCATCTAACAGGTCCAGTGCCTCCTGGCATGCTTGCTCATTGTCCGCTTCAACATAATTGGCAACCCGGGGCGAGTCATGACGAATATCACTTGGGAGGACTGCCTCTGCCCCGTAAACCATGAAGAAAGGTGTATAACCCGTAGATCGGTTTGGGGTGGTATTTATACTCCATAACACAGAGGGTAATTCTTCCACCCAACAACCCGGCATCCGCTGCAAAGGAACCATAAGCCGGGGCTTGATACCCTTCAAAATTTCTTGATTAGCTCTCTCAGCTTGACCATTAGACTGGGGGTGAGCCACGGATGCTATATCAAGCCGGATGTGCTCTCTCTGACAGAAGTCCTCCATCTCACCTTTAGAAAGGTTTGTGCCATTATCCGTGATGATGTTGTGTGGAAAGCCAAAGCAGAAGATGATCTTTTTGATAAATTGAACCGCCGTAGCAGCATCACACTTGCTTACGGGCTCCGCTTCAACCCATTTAGTGAACTTGTCAACCGCTACCAATAGGTGGATCTTCTTATCCTTGGATCGTTTAAAAGGCCACACCATATCAAGCCCCCAAGTAGCAAACGGCCAAGTGATGGGAATCATCCGTAGCTCTTGAGCCGGAACATGAGCTCGGCGTGAAAACTTCTGACAAGCGTCACACCACTTTACCAGATCCTCAGCATCAGCATGAGCTGTCAACCAATAGAACCCATGACGAAAAGCTTTAGCCACCAGGGACTTTGAACTGGCATGGTGACCACAATCCCCTTCATGGATCTCATGTAGCATCTCTTGGCCTTCTTTAGGAGAAACACAACGCTGGAATACGCCTGAAACACTACTGCGGTGTAACTCGCCATTGTGAATAACCATGGACTTTGACAGCCGAACTATCTGTCTAGATAGAACTTCATCATCTGGTAGCTCGCCCCGGTTCATATACACCAAATATGGAACCGTCCAATCCGGATTTATATGTAAAGTGGCTACCAATTGGGCCTTCGGATCAGCAACAACTAAATCCTCCTCTGTAGGCAACTTAACAGACGGGTTATGCAAGATATCTAAAAAGGTATCGGGTGGTACCGGTTTATGCTGAGATCCCAACTGGCTTAAAGCATGTGCTGCTTCGTTTTTGCGCCGATCAATATGCTCAACCTGATAACCTTTGAAGTGACCCGCCACAATATCCACCTCACGTCTGTAAGTCGCCATGAGTGGATCCTTAGAATCCCAAGTGCCAGAAACTTGCTGGGCCACCAGATCGGAGTCTCCAAAGCATCGTACCCGGCTTAAATTCATTTCCTTGGCCACACGGAGACCGTGGAGTAAAGCCTTGTACTCAGCTGCATTGTTAGTGCAAGGAAACATTAAATGGAGAACATGACGAATTTTATCACCTCGAGGGGAACTAAGGACAACTCCAGCCCCCGAACCCTCCAATTGCCTGGATCCATCAAAGTGAATAGTCCAGTATGTGTTATCTGGTTTGTCTTCTGGTGCCTGTAACTCGGCCCAATCATTGATGAAGTCAACAAGCGCCTGAGATTTGATGGCTGTCCGAGGCATATACTTCAACCCATGTGGACCAAACTCAATTGCCCACTTTGCAACCCGGCCAGTTGCCTCCCTGTTTTGAATTATATTGCCCAAAGGAGCAGAACTGACCACTGTGATGGGATGGCCTTGAAATTATAGCTTGAGCTTCCGAATCGCCATAAAAACCCCATATACCAGTTTCTGCCAATGCGGATATCGTTGCTTTGACTCGATGAGCACCTCACTGATATAGTAAACATGCCGTTGAACAGGATATTCCTTCCCAGCCTCCTTGCGCTCAACCACAATTGCCACGCTGACAGCACGGGCATTAGCAGCCACGTACAATAATAAGGGCTCCTTGTCAACCGGAGCAGCAAGGACCGGCGGTTCAGCTAATTGCCGCTTCAAGTTCTCAAACGCCGCATCAGCTGCGTCACTCCAGACAAAAGTGTATGTTTTCTTCAACATCTGATAAACCGGCTCAGGTCTGCAATTCGACCCGCCAGACGCTGAACATCATTAATACACGCCGGTTTAGCCAACGATGTAATCGCCTTGATCTTTTCCGGATTAGCTTCAATGCCTCTGTTGGACACCAGAAAGCCTAAGAGCTTGCCTGCCGGAACACCGAAAACACACTTGTCCGGATTAAGCATCATCTTATAAACCCGAAGATTATCAAAGGTCTCTTTGAGATCATCTATCAATGTCTCCTTCTTCCTGGATTTTACTACAATGTCATCCACACAGGCATGAACATTGCACCCAATCTGAGTATGAAGACAATTCTGTACACAGCGCTGATAGGTCGCCTGGGCACTCTTGAGCCCAAAGGGCATAGAAACATAGCAGAAGGCTCCAAAGGGAGTGATGAAGGATGTCTTCTCCTGGTCCTTAACTTCCATTTTGATCTGATGATAACCTGAATAAGCATCCAAGAAACTTAAACACTCACAACCCGTCGTCGCATTAATGATCTGATCAATATGCGAGAGAGCAAAAGGATCTGCCAGACAAGCCTTATTCAAATCTGTGTAGTCCACACACATCCGCCAAGTGCCGTTTTTCTTGAGGACTAGCACCGGATTAGCCAACCACTCAGGGTGAAATACTTCGATGATAAACCCAACAACCAACTGTCCGGCTAGCTCCTCACCAATGGCCTTGCGTCTTTCCTCGTTAAAGCGGCGAAGAAACTGCTTGACCGGTTTAAACTTGGGATCAATATTGAGAGTGTGCTCAGCGAGTTCCCTCGGTACACCTGGCATGTCAGAAGGCTTCCATGCAAAAATGTCCCGGTTCTCACGGATGAACTCGATGAGCGTGCTTTCCTATTTTGGATCCAGATTGGTGCTGATACTAAACTGTTTGGATGAATCACCAAGAACGAAATCAACAAATTTAGTCTCATCAGCCGGTTTGAACTTCAGGGTCGGGTCATGATCAGTGGTGGGCTTCTTCAGAGGGGTCATGTCTGCCAGATCAACATTGTCTTTATAGAACTTCAGCTCCTCTATAGCACAAACCGACTCAGCATAGGCCGCATTACCCTCCTCGCAATCCAAAGCGATTTTATGACTTCCGTGCACCGTGATGGTCCCCTTATGACCCGGCATTTTGAGCTGTAAATAAATATAGCAGGGCCTCGCCATCAACTTCGCGTAAGCCGGCCGCCCAAACATTGCATGATATGGGCTCTGGATTTTTACCACTTCAAAGGTCAATGTTTTAGACCTGGAGTCGTGCTCATCACCAAACACAACCTCCAAAGCTATCTTGCCAACATGATATGCCGATTTACCTAGTACTACACCATGAAAAACAGTGTTTGACAGTTTAAGACTCTTGTCTGTCAACCCCATGCGACGGAAGGTTTCATAATACAGGATGTTGATACTGCTCCCTCCATCCATCAGCACCTTGGTAAATTTATAACCTCCCACCTGAGGTGCCACCACTAAAGCCAGATGACCCGGATTATCAACCCGGGGCGGATGATCCTCTCTGCTCCACACAATGGGCTGCTCGGACCACCGCAAGTAACGTGGCACTGCGGGTTCAACAACATTAACTGCCCTCTTGTGAAGCTTCTGATCGCGCTTGCACAAGCTAGTAGTGAACACATGATACTGCCCGCCATTCAACTGCTTTGGGTGACTTTGAAAACCTGATTGCTGCTGATTCCCGTGATTATTCTGTTGGTTATTGCCACCTTGGTTGTTTTAGTTGCCCTGATTATTCTGAAATCCAGAGTTTGAACCGCCGCCACCATGAAAACCTGGACCTGAACCGCCCGACAGACCCCGATCATACCGGAAGAGATCAGAGTTTTTGAACTCCTTCATAATGAAACAATCCTTCCAGAGATGTGTTGCCGGAACCTCCTTGGTCCCGTGCTTTGGGCAGGGCTGGTTTAACAGACGCTCCAGATTCATACCTCCACCGTGCTGGGGCGGTTTACCTTTACGATGTTGCATATTGCCCTGCACATTGGTGTTACCCACAAAATCCGAATTATCTGCTTTGCACTTACCATTGTTCCCATGGCTTCCTTGGTTGTGCTGCTGTCCCTTCGCACCGTCGTTGTTCTTTCCCTTCTCCAGTTCCTCCTCGTCCGAATCGGGATCCTTGGTATTGTCAGAATCGGCATACTTAACCAAGGCTGCCATAAGTGTTCCCATGTCATTGCAGTTGCGCTTGAGCCGTCCTAACTTCATCTTCAGTGACTTAAACCGGCATTTACGCTCCAATGTCAAGATTGTCGTGCCAGCCGTAATGCGGTCCGACGAAAGCAAGACTTTCGAAACCCGGCGCACCCAATGAGTTGTTGACTCGTTTTCTCCTTGGACACAGGCATCTAGATCCACAATGGACATAGGCTTTTTGCATGTATATTTAAAGTTTGCTATAAACCGGGCCTTCAACTGGTCCCATGACTCGATGGAGTTGGCGGGCAAGCTCTTCAGCCAAGTGCGGGCTGTCCCTTCTAACATCATGGTGAAGTATTTTGCACATGCTGCTTCATCCACATCCATCATCTCCATTGCCATCTCATAACTTTCAACCCACGCCTCAGGAGGTTGATCGGCGGTAATTAGGCACCTTACATGGACCCTTGAAATCCTTGGGAAATCGCACATTACAGAGAACCGGGACGAGACACGGCACTCCCCAGGAGCTAAAGGCAAGCCCGGTCCCTAGCTGTACTAACACCGCTGGCTAAGCCGGGGCAGGTTGACGATGACCCGCGTGCTATGCTGCTAATGCGGCCTCCCTTCGTGCTCTACCATTATCCACCACATCCTGAGCATTTGCCCCACCGTGCGCCGGATTGGGCCCTTGAGGAACATTACGGTGCCGCGCACTGCTGGACACCTCCGGTTCATGTATGTGCCTACTATAGCTTTTGCTCGGACGGGGGGTTGAATGAATTCTGTCTTGGCTATAGGAATAAGCCTGCTGCTGCACAACAGCGGTCTGAAGAAGATCCCTGGCCCGCCGCGTCTCAACCACCGCCAGTGAATCACCCTCCATTGGAATAGTTGCCAGGCGAGATGCCGCTGCAATCATGTTATCCAAAGGGCTAGCAAAATGACCTGGTGGTGTCGATACATATTGCGGCGGGTTATCCGTTCGTCGAGGTGGATCTGTTACCCGTGGTTGATCCGGAGCTGCCCTAGGTGCCATGGTCCAGTTTACGGCTGTCGGGTCACTCGGCCGAGCCCCCGGCGTATTGAAGAGATTTAGTCCTTCGTAGACCGGCGGCAGACGAGATCGGTACTTCCTTCGCAGCACTTCGTTTGGCGTGTTCTGATCCAACATAAGCCGTTATTTCTGCGCCTGGATCTGCTGCGATTGGGCATCTAAAGCGGCCTGCTCTTCAACCATCCTGGCTTCCTCAGCTGCCAGGTCCTCCTTGGCCTATGTTATCTGGTCCTTTAACTTGGTAACCTCTGCATTATGCCGATCCTGTGTCTCTGGAGTGACTGTCGTGGTTAATAAGGTCGCCCAGGCATCTAACAAACAGGAAAGAACTTGAGCCGGTCGGCGCACAAGGCCTCCTGCCGCGGCTGCTGATCCGGACATCATTGCTGCTGTGGATGAAGACTGCAAGGTGGGCTGTGTTCCGGCCATGAAAACTGCAACCCGATACGGCGGTTCAAAGGGGTCTAGAATACTGTTGCCATCGAAATAGCTCCCAATCCAGTCGTCTTGCAATTGGTACAACGACTCGGTTTCTCCAGTGGACGACTCGCCATCCGAGTAGATGGTTGTCTCACCATCGGACACCGGTTCAGATACCGCACCATGGATGAATCCTACAAACGCATGCTTCATGGTAGGCTGAACCCGGGCAGGACTCGCACGCTGAGCCGTTTCGACGAGGTCGGTGGAGGTGTCCGGCTCAGGGCCCGGTTCGCCGATCTTGCCGATGAAAATGTGAATTCCACCAAAGGGGACCTGGTACCCGTACTCGATTGAGCCGGCCTCGGGGCCCCATCCCGCATCGTCGATGTAGAGCTTGTCGCGATGACTCTTGGTCATCCGGACAACCGCGTACCCCATGAGTCCTTCAAAGCTGCCCTTCAAGAACTCGAAACCATCGTGCGATAGCCCCACGGTGGGCGCCAACTGTCGTGGAAATATCATGTCAGATCTCCTAACGGAAGGACTCAGTCGTGGAGCAATCGCAACGAGATTATCTTGAAGGGGTTAAACCGGACAAGGGACACGAGAGTTTATACTAGTTCGGCCCCTTACGATGAAGGTAAAAGCCTACGTCTAGTTGTGATTTAATTGATTGGGTTTCGATGACTAGGGAGCAAATACGCTTTGCCTGAGTCTCGAGTTGTTGTCTCTTGTCCCTGAACCGCCGCCGGGTCGTCCCTACATGCACACAGGTTGATGCCCGGCCGGTTTATAGAGTCCTGAGGCCGGCTCATACAAGTGTCCGGCTCGGTCTCTCCCTTTCCCTAACTTACAATACAAGTTATACAATTATGGCGGTTTATAACTATGGGCCCTAATCTGCCTTTGGGCTCTGTGCCTCTAAGCTTCATCAGTAAAGCGCCATCTTCTTGGTATTCATGGGCTTCAATATAGTTGAGGGTGAACCAGCCCCTCCTGGGCAGTTTACACTCAGTAGTTATATCCCCAACAATAGGCAAAGACCCTACTAGACAAGTGAATATCTTAGCATGTTCATATTTTTATCTTTGCCCCCCCCCCCAAAGAGGAAGAGCTCACTTTTATTAAAATTAATTTTTAAACCAGACATTTGCTCAAATAGGCATAGTATATATTTCAGATTATGGGCACTATCTACATCATCTTGTAAATGAAAGATGGTATCATCTACATACTGCAACATGTTAATTCCATCTGTGACATAATCATTCAGAACCCCCTTAACCAACCCATTTTTCCTGGCATTATCTAGCATAATAGCTAAAGCATCCGCTGCCAGATCAAAGTTTAGGGGTGATAAAGAATCCCACTGTCTCAATCCTTTATGAGTGAGATTTTTTTTCTTAAATGTTCATTTACCTTCACACAGACCTTCCCTCCACTACTAGGGAAAACCCTAGCAGTAGCATGTGTGTGAAGCCTATCAGTAGCGTGGGGTACAACACTACTAGTAAGGCACTACATCTAAAGGTTAGCAGTAGCATGGGCTAGACCACGCTACTGCTACATCGACTTAGTAGCATCGCTTTCTAAAACGAGCGCCACTGGTAATTAGTAGTAGCACGCGCTACTACTATTATTCCGTATTTCTTTTTTATTTCATGTTGTATTCATACACCTTTATAAAAGTTTTCATACGACAACAATTTAGAGAATGATTTTACATCATAATGAGTTATTACATCAGTGGGAGAAAGAACTGTGGACTAGTTTCAAGTGGATGGACATCCACTTGAAACTAATCCACGGTTCTTTCACCCAAAGATATAATAAATATTATCATCATCATATCATTAACAAATTATTATCATAATACATCATTGTCATATAACACCTCCTCATGATCATCGTTTTCATCAATGATACATCACATACAAGTTGGTCATTAGACATAATCACAACTACTCATCATCTTTAACTCTCATAAACATATTGTACCTCAAACCCTACTACATTCTCTTAAGACCTACTATATTTTCTTGGGTAAAATAGCATAAAACAAGATAGCCCTTGACTCTCCATTATGGAGAATGGAGATTATCCTGTCTCCAATTCTTGCCTTTCATGCAATGTTGCTTCCAAGAACCTCCTTACGAATGCCCATACATTTCTTCCATTCTTTGATTATCATGTGTTCACCGTTTTTAGAAACCCGGTATGCACATGTGTGATTTGTAGGATGACCTGGCTGTATGTTCAAAACATCTAGGCGTCCATTCTGATACATCAAATGAAGCACACAATCCATATGGATTTTCTGTTGAAAAACATAGTAATAACTTCGTGGTTAGCAATGTAGTTCAGTTTTAGAAGTATGCAAAAGATGCATGGATGTCGTAATAGTAAAAAATCTTACCAAGAAATCTCCATGGAAGTTATCATTGTTCAACACGTGCACTAGTAGCACGTATTCACCATAATTTGGAGGAGTTCTATAAAAGGCATTGTAATTCTCAATGGCAGTACAATATGCAACCGGATGATTTTTCTCTTGATAAGTTAACTCAAAGCCATCGGTGTAGGTGGTTCTGTCTACCATCTTCCACACACTCTTTGAAGCATGAAAATAAGCTATCAATGGAAATAAGTTGTCAACTATTTTGAAATAAACAATATAAATTACTTAATAACTATGTTTGAGGAACTCACATAGCGGTAGAATTGGAAGCGAATCAACAAGAACCCAAATGTCCAAATTATCTTGGTCGATGTCAGGATCACCAAGATCCATGGTGACAAACATACCCTCTTGAAAATCATACATCTTGCAAAGTGCTTCTCAACCCGGGCAACCAAAATTGGACACGCTCTCAGAATTGTATAGATTTACCTCAAAATCCATACCATGATGGGTCCTTAGGTTAATTTTCTTTGTTTCATTCCTCTCATGATCTTCAAAACCCATCCTCTCCAAGACATACCCTCTTGCATGGCATGGGATAAGCTAGTCGAATTGTAAAAGACAAAAATTACACGTTGAAGTAGTAGAAGTCGAGCTTAATTACGAAAAAACACTTAGCATCATAGCGTACCATTTCACAATCGAAGGCCTCCTTGAGCTTAATGCTGAAGCACCGATCATCGTCCAGGTGAGGCCTGTCGCAGAAACCCCGGTTTTCGCTGCACCAGGAGCACTCCCCAGGACCTTCTTAATTAAATATATGTACAATTAAACTTGTACAATTAAATATATGTACTACAAAAACTAAATTAGATCATTATTATTCATCATGGGTTTACTATGGCTCTGTCGAGTCTTTTCTTATAAACTCTCAGCTCACGTGGTGTATATATTCGTCCGTCGGTGATGGGAGCTCCTCCTTTCGTTCCCGAGTGCATTACACCAAATTGTCTAGCACATGGGAACGAAGGAGAAGCTACCCCCACGACAACAGTCAGGATTCTTCGTCCTCTCATATATGGTGGATACTGTCCCTCACTGATTCCTCTCTGACATTTGCGACCGTCGGTGATGGTCGTTACTCCTCCTTCCCCTAGTGCATAACAAAGGTCTAGCACCCGGAGAAGAAGGAGAAACGACGCCCACGACAATAGTCGGGATTCTTCGGCCTCGACAGTCTTAAAGTCAACCTAAAATATCGTTTAATTAGAAAATCCAGGCCACTCGATATTTCCTACATATTCTAGCACAAGTCATGCCAAAATTCACGGAAAATTTCGGCATGACCTTTGCTAAAACAGGACATATGGAGCACCTGAAATTTGTCGGAACAGAAATTAATCAACACTCCGGCAAAACATAGGCCATCCGGATATACATGTTTTTATCTACATAGACCTATTTCAACAACACAACATATACATGTTTTTATCTACATCATATCTTATAGGACTAATATTGACATGGATATTTGGCTGGTCTCACCTCGAGGTAGGAGGGGGTCGGTGACGGGGACGACGGCGGGGATGATGGAGGGGCTCCTTGATTTCTGCAAAAACAAAAACCCTATAAGTTATCACTAATAGATCCCGAATAGTATCATACATATAACATCACTAATTGCTTAAACTAAAAAAATAACAACAAATGTGACATGTTCAACTAGTTCTGTTAATTCAACTAGTTCTTACTAAAAATAAACTTACTATAAAAAGAAATAAACTAGTTTTTCTAAAAATAAACTAGTTCAACTAGTTATATTAATTTTATTACTAAAAATACATTAGTTCTATTAATTCAACTAGTTCTTACTAAAACCAAACTAGTTCAACTAGTTTATTAAATTACTTACTAACTATTTTAAACACTTACTAAAAATAGTAAAAAAATTACATCATACAATATTAAAAACAGAAAAAAAGATGGAGGGAGGAGGAAGAAGGAGAGAGGAGGAGGGGGAGGAGGCCGGTGGGATCGGAGGAGG
>NC_041385.1:753947754-753968535 GCF_002162155.2 Triticum dicoccoides
GGGGCGGGGTGGAGGGGGAGGGGAGGCCGGAGGAGGAGGAGGGATGGGGTGGTCGGAGAAGGAGGAGGGAGGGGGTGGGAGGAGGGCGGTCGGAGGAGGAGGGAGGGAGGGAGTACCTCGGCGAGGAGCAGTGCGCCGGTGGCGGACAACGGGTTCGGCGCGGCCGGGCGAGAGCGAGTGAGAGGGAGAGAGTGAGTGAGAGGGAACTGCACCACTCTAGGATAAGGTAAGTAAGTAGTAGCGCGTTTCAGAGACAACCGCTACTGCTAAGAGACGTAGCAGTAGCGCGGGTGGGGCATACGCGCTACTGCTAAGTGTGTCTAGCCAACTGCGCCCAGTACAAGTATTGCAGCAGCATTCTTTAGCAGAACACGCTACTGCTAAAGTAGTAGCTGTAGCGCGGTTTATTTAACCTCGCTACTACTAAGTAGCAGTAGTGCCCTGTTTTGTCCAGCGCTACTGCTAAGATGTTGTGTATAAGGTTTTCCCTAGTAGTCCTCCCCTGATAGTTTCCATCACCCAGTCTATCCATTTATCTGGAAATCCTTTTAAATTGAGCATCTAGAACAAAAAGGACCATTTGATCTTGTCATATGCTTTTTCAAAGTCGATCTTCAGCAACAATGCACTTTGTTTTTTCTTCTTTATATCATTCAAAGCTTCACGTAAAATTAAAACCCCCTCCATAATGTATCTGCCTTTTATAAAGGCAGTTTGTACAGGCGAGATAACCTCAGCTGCCACTAAGTTCAATCTATTCATCAGAACCTTGGTGATGATTTTAAAACAGACACTCAGCAAGCAAATAGGTCTGAAATTTTGGATCCTATTGGCATTTTTTGTTTTAGGGACCAAAGTAATGATCCCATAATTCAACCTACTTATATCAATCTTTTTTGTAGCAAAATCATCTAGCAATGCTTTGAGGTCATGTTTGACTAACTCCCAATAGTGCTGATAAAATTCAGCAGGAAAGCCATCAGGGCCAGGAGATTTATTATGAGCCATTTTGAACACAACATTTTTAATTTCTTCAAAAGTAAACTCATTTACCATAACCGCTTTATATTTTTCCTGTATCTTTCTGGGATTATCAATAATCAGAGAGATTGTGGAATCATCAGGGTGACCAAACAAGTCCTTGTAAAATTTTGTGATGTATTCCGACAACTCTTTTTCCACCTCAAACTCGCCCTCTTCTTGCTCAAGTCTATTAATTCTATTTTCTTGAGTCTTCCATTAGCTTTGGCATGGAAGAATTTTGTGTTGCTATCCCCTTCAAGGATTTCATCTACCTTAGCTCTTTGTCTCCATTTTGCTTCTTCTTGTTGAAGCAACCTATCTAACTGCGCCCTAAGTTCCATCTGTTCTTTTCTATCTGCCATAGTAAGACCATTTTGTTCACATTGTTTATCAATTACATCTAAGTTTTGCAAGATAAGTTTTTTCAATTCAATATACCAAGTATTCATATTTCTATTACAGCCTTTTAGTTTAGGCCTAAGTGATCTGAATTTACCCAAAATTCTGTTCACATTGTCACCAGTAATACTGACATCATTCCAGGTCTCATGAATGATCTTGTCAATTCCTTCCCTCATGAACTAGGCGGTTTCAAATCTAAAAATCGGATCAGATTTTTGAATGTCACCAGAATCTAAAAAAAGTGGTGTGTGGTCAGACTTTTCTCTAATTAAAGCTGAAACTTGGGTTAAAGGGTATACTTCTTCCCATTGTGTACTACAAAGAATTCTATCTAACTTTTCAAATGTGGGAATATTTAAATTATTTTCCCATGTATATTTTCTGCCATTCATCTCCAATTCTCTAACTCCAGCCTGCTCCAAAATAGCATTAAACAGGAAGCTCCAGTGTCCAGGTGTAACTGGTTTATTTTTTTCACTGGCCTTCCTAATAATATTGAAGTCCCCTCCTATTAAAATAGGATTGACACTGGATTGAAATACTCTAGAAAGTTCAGCCAAAAAGTAGCTTTTCTTTCTGGTTGAGCATCACCATATATCAAAACTAAGTCCTAGATAAAGTTGGATTTCAGATCTTGCACGGTCATTTTTATATGATAATCTCCTTCATCCTGAGAAATAACATCTAGAGTTGTATAATTAACTTCAAGGAGCAGACCACCAGATTTCCCCCTAGCTGGGGGTAAAATGCGAGTGAAAATCCTTGCCTACACAAATCTGCTATAAATCATTCCTGGAAAATTGTTGTCTCATGGTTTCCTGTAGTCCTAAGAAATCTACGTTCATATTCATGGCCATTTCTCTGAGAAATCTCTTCTTAATGTCTCCTCCAAAGCCTCTCATATTCCAGAGGATACCTCTCATCTTCTCTTTTTCTTTTTTTACCAGAAGATTCTAGGAAGTTTACTACTGCAATAGCTTTAACCCCAGAACCTCTGGTGGTTTTGCTTTTTTTCCCTCTTTTTTTTGATGAGAATAGTTCTCTGACTATCTCCCAATCATCTTCATCCACTTTATCCTCTTCATCACCTTCCTGGTCTAGTAAATCTTCCAGGGTATGTTCACCAGTATCAATAATTTCATTTTCCTGAGGTAAATCTATTTGTTTCTGATTCTTATTAAAGTCAGTCAGCCACAAATTAATTCTGGCTTGCTCTGCTTTCTTAATTAAATCTAAGTTGTGTTTTATCATCAGAGAGTTTTTCTCTAAGTTAACCCCAACTTTTTCTGCAATGGTTTGAAGAGCATTATCATTTTTAGGAAGACTCCCAGAATAAGATGACTTACCATAATTGTCTTTTTTGCCGCCCTTTCCTAGGCTAATTCAATGATATTATGGTATTCTTTTCCTTTTAATCTGATGCATCTTCTCAGCTCCTCTTCTTCATCATTAAGATCAATTTCCCCTTTCCCAGCCTTTTTTATCTTAGTCTCAAAAGACCCAGTATCTTGACTAGCAGTCTAGTCCACATGCTCCACATATTTCAGCCCAATGGCCTGTTCCATCAGTTCCTGTTCTGTGATCTCCCCTCCCTCATTTTGCTTGTCTTCCACTACCATGTCTTCTTCAACAGCTTCATCATCCTCTCCCTCAACAATGATTTTTTCTCCTGATTGTGATCCTTTCACTTCCTCAACTCCATTCAGATTAATTTGTAAAACTTCATGTTGTCTCTTGACCTCATTATCCAAATTCTTCCTTATAATCTCCATTTCCTTTCTCCTTTTCTCTTCCATCATCAACTATGCTGACTGATACGTCCATTTTGCATCATGCTTTTATATCCATATTTATTGCATTATGGGCTGTTATTTCACGTTATGTCACAATACTTATGGCTATTCTCTCTTATTTTACAAGGTTTACATGAAGAGGGAGAATGCCGGCAGTTGGGATTTTGGGCTGGAAAAGGAGCAAATATTTGAGACCTATTTTGCACAGCTCCAAAAGTCCTGAAAATCCATGAAAGTCATTTTGGGAATTAATAGAAAATATTGAGTGGAAGAAATACCTGAGGGGGGCCACCCACCATCCACGAGGGTGGGGGGTGTGCCCCCTGCCTCGTGGGCCACCTGGCAGCCCTCCGATGCCCATCTTCTGCTATATGAAGTCTTTTACCCTGGAAAAAATCATAAGCAAGCTTACGGGATTAAACTCCACCGCCACGAGGTGGAACCTTGGCGGAACCAATATAGGGCTCCGACGGAGCTGTTCTGCGAGGGAAACTTCCCTCTAGGAGGGGGAAATCATCACCATCATCATCACCATCGATCCTCTCATTGGGAGGGGGTCAATCTCCATCAAAATCTTCACCAGCACCATCTCTCTCAAACCCTAGTTCATCTCTTGTATCCAATCTTTGTACCAAAGCCTCAGATTGGTACCTGTGGGTTGCTAGTAGTGTTGATTACTCCTTGTAGTTGATGCTAGTTGGTTTATTTGGTGGAGATCATATGTTCAGTTCCTTAATGCATATTTATACCCCTCTGATTATGAACATGAATATGCTTTATGAGTAGTTGCTTTTGTTCCTGAGGACATGGGTGAAGTCTTGCTATTACTAGTCATGTGAATTTGGTATTCATTCGATATTTTGATGAGATGTATGTTGTCTCTCCTCTAGTGGTGTTATGTGAATGTCGACTACATGACACTTCACCATTATTTGGGACTAGAGGAAGACATTGGGAAGTAATAAGTAGATGATGGGTTGCTATAGTGACAGAAGCTTAAACCCTACTTTATGAGTTGCTTCGCAAGGGGCTGATTTGGATCCACATGTTTCATGCCATGGTTAGGTTTACCTTAATACTTCTTTTGTAGTTGCGGATGCTTGCAATAGGGGTTAATCATAAGTGGGATGCTTATCCAAGAAAGGGCAGCACCCAAGCACCGGTCCACCCACATATAAAATTATCAAAGTAATGAACGTGAATCATATGAGCGTGATGAAAACTAGCTTGACGATAATTCCCATGTGTCCTCGGGAGCGCTTTTCTCTATATAAGAACTTGTCCAGGCTTGTCCTTTGCTACAAAAAGGATTGGGCCACCTTGCTGCACCTTATTTACTTTTATTGCTTGTTACCCGTTACAAATTACCTTATCACAAAACTATTTGTTACCGATAATTTCAGTGCTTGCAGAGAATACCTTACTGAAAACCGCTTGTAATTTCCTTCTGCTCCTCGTTGGGTTCGACACTCTTACTTATCGAGAGGACTACGATAGATCCCCTACACTTGTGGGTCCTCAAGACTCTTTTCTGGCGCCGTTGCCGGGGAGTGAAGCGCCTTTGATAAGTGGAACTTGGTAAGGAAACATTTACATAGTGTGCTGAGATTTACTGTCACTTGTTACTATGGAAACTAATCCTTTGAGGGGCTTGTTCGGGGTGTCTTCACCCCGACCAGTAGAGCAAAGATTTGCTCCTCAACCTACTGAACCTACTGAAAATATTTACTTTGAAATTCCTTCGAGTATGGTAGAGAAACTGCTAGCTAATCCCTTTGCAGGAGATGGAACATTGCATCCCGATTTACACCTTATCTATGTGGATGAAGTTTGTGGATTATTTAAGCTTGCAGGTATGCCCAATGATGTTATCAAGAAGAAGGTCTTCCCTTTATCTTTGAGGGGGGGTGCATCGACATGGTATAGGCTATGTGATGATATGGGATCATGGGACTATAAACGATTGAAATTGGAATTTCACCAGAAGTTTTATCCTATGCATCTTGTTCATCGTGATCGTAATTATATGTATAATTTTTTGCCTCACGAAGGAGAAAGCATCGCTCAACCTTGGGGAGGCTTAAGTCTATGTTATATTCATGCCCCAATCATGAGGTCTCAATAGAAATGATTATTCAAAACTTTTATGCTTGGCTTTCTCTCAACAATCGCACATGCTTGATATTTCTTCTGTTGGGTCTTTTATGATGAAGACTATTGATTTCAAATGGGATTTATTGGAAAGAATTAAACTCAACTCTGAAGATTGGGATTCTGACGATGGTAAGGAGTCAGGTATGACACATAAGTTTGATTGTGTTAAATCTTTTATGGATACTGATGCTTTTCGTGGATTTAGCACTAAATATGGACTTGACTCTGAGATAGTAGCTTCTTTCTGTGAATCATTTGCTACTCATGTTGATCTCCCTAAGGAGACGTGGTTTAAATATAATCCTCCCACTGAAGTAAAAGTAGTTGCACCTATTACAGTTGAAGAAAAGACTATCACTTATAATGATCCTATTGTTCCTACTACTTATATTGAGAAACCACCTTTATTTTCCCTGTTAGGATAAAGCCTTGTTCAAGAATTCATCTGATTAACCAGTTAACTTGTCGGTGAATCCCTACTCGTAGGGTCACCGAGTAGCCGATTAACTAATTAATCCCCCGAATAATTGATTAAATGGCCGATTAACTTGCCGATTAGCCTATTAATCCCCTACTCGTCAGCTAACCGAGCAACTACCAGTTAACGATTTCCTCAACAATGGGATAAAGGATCATACTAAAGCTTCAACTGTTGTTCATAAGAGTAATACTAGAACATATACACCTCTAGAGAAAATTAAAGTTGAACCTAGTATTGCTATGGTTAAAGATCTCTTGGTTGATAATATTGATGGGCATGTTATTTATTTCTGTGATGCAGCTGCTAGAATTGCTAGACCCGATGCTAAGAAACATAGACCCGTCGTAGGAATGCATGTTATTTCTGTTCAAATAGGAGATCATTGTTATCATGGCTTATGTGATATGGGTGCTAGTGCAAGTGCAATACCTCATTCTTTATATGAAGAAATTATGTATGACATTGCACCTACTGAGGTAGAAGATATTGATGTTGCAATTAAGCTTGCCAATAGAGATACTATTTCATCGATTGGGATTGTTAGAGATGTTGAAGTCTTGTGTGGGGAAGTTAAATATCCTGCTGATTTTCTTGTTCTTGGTTCCCCACAAGATGACTTTTGCCCCATAATATTTGGTATACCCTTCTTGAGTACTTTTAATGCTAAGATTGATTGCAAAAAAGATGTTGTTACTATTGGTTTGGGAGATATGTCTCATGAGTTTAATTTTGCTAAGTTTCGTAGACAACCCCATGATAAAGAATTGCCTAGCAAGGATGAAATTATTGGTCTTGCTTCTATTGTTGTGCCTCCTAATGATCCTTTAGAACAATATTTGCTAGACCATGAAAATGATATGTATATGAATGAAAGAAGGGAAATAGATGAAGTATTCTTTAAACAGGGTCCTATTTTGAAACACAACTTGGATGTTGAAATCTTAGGGGATCCTCCACCACCCAAGGGTGATCCCGTCTTTGAGCTTAAACCATTACCCGATACTCTTAAATATGCTTATCTTGATGAAAAGAAGATATATCCTATTATTATTAGTGCTAACCTTTTAGAGCAGGAAGAGGAAAGATTATTGAAAACTCTGAAGAAGCACCGTGCTGCTATCAGATATACTCTTGATGATCTTAAGGGCATTAGTCCCACTCTATGCCAACACAAAATAAAATTGGAAGAAGAGGCCAAACCAGTTATTGATCACCAACGACGGTTAAATCCTAAGATGAAAGAAGTAGTAAGAAAGGAAATACTAAAGCTCCTTGAGGCAGGTACAATTTATCTCGTTGTTGATAGTCAGTGGGTAAGTCCTGTCCATTGTGTCCCTAAGAAACGAGGTATTACTGTCGTTCCTAATGATAAAGATGAATTGATCCTGCAAAGAATTACTACAGGTTATATGATGGTAATTGATTTCCACAAATTAAATAAAGCTACTAAGAAAGATCATTACCCTTTACCTTTTATTGATCAAATGCTAGAAATACTATCCAAACATACACATTTTTGCATTCTAGATGGTTACTCTGGTTTCTCTCAAATACCTGTGTCAGCTGAGGATCAAGAAAAGACCACTTTTACGTGCCCTTTCGGTACTTTTTCTTATAGACGTGTGCCTTTTGGTTTATGTAATGCACCTGCTACCTTTCAATGATGCATGATGGCTATATTCTCTGACTTTTGTGAAAAGATTTGTGAGGTATTCATGGATGATTTCTCCGTTTATGGATCCTCTTTTGATGATTGCTTGAGCAACCTTGATCGAGTTTTGCAGAGATGTGAAGATACTAGTCTCGTCTTGAATTGGGAAAAGTGCCACTTTATGGTTAATGAAGGCATTGTCTTAGGGCATAAAATTTCTGAAAGAGGTATCAAAGTTGATAAAGCTAAGGTTGATGCTATTGAAAAGATGCCATGTCCCAAGGACATTAAAGGTATAAGAAGTTTCCTTGGTCATGCCAGTTTTTATAGGAGGTTCATTAAGGACTTCTCTAAAATTTCTAGGCCTCTGACTAATCTATTGCAAAAAGATATTCCTTTTGTCTTTGATGATGATTGTGTAGAAGTGTTTGAAATACTTAAGAAAGCTTTGATTTCTGCACCTATTGTTCAGCCACCAGATTGGAATTTACCCTTTGAAATTATGTGTGATGCTAGTGATTATGCTGTAGGTGCTGTTCTAGGACAAAGAGTTGATAAGAAAGTAAATGTTATTCAATATGCTAGTAAAACTTTAGACACTGCCCAGAGAAATTATGCTACTACTAAAAAAGAATTCTTAGCAGTTGTATTTGCTTGTGATAAGTTCAGACCTTATATTGTTTCTAAAGGAAATATATTATGGACAAGAAAGATGCTAAACTTAGACTTATTAGATGGGTTCTCTTGCTACAAGAATTTTGATTTGCATATTATTGATAGAAAGTGAGCTGAGAACCCCATTGCAGACAACTTGTCTACGTTAGAGAATGTTCTTGATGACCCACTACCTATTAATGATAGCTTTCCTGATGAACAATTAGCCGTCATAACTACTTCTCGTACTGCTCCATGGTATGCTGATTATGCTAATTACATCGTTGCTAAATTTATACCACCTAGTTTCACATACCAGCAAAATAAAAAGTTCTTCTATGATTTAATACATTACTTCTGGGATGACCCACACCTTTATAAAGATGGAGTAGATGGTGTTATTAGACATTGTGTACCTAAGCATGAACAGGAACAGATCCTACGCAAGTGTCACTCCGAGGCATATGGAGGACACCATGCTGGAGATAGAACTGCACATAAGGTATTGCAATCCAGTTTTTATTGGCCTACTCTCTTCCAAGATGCTCGTAAGTTTGTCTTGTCTTGTGATGAATGTCAAAGAATTATTAATATTAGTAGACGTCAAGAAATTCCTATGAATTATTCTCTTGTTATTGAACCATTTGATGTTTAGGGCTTTGATTATATGGGACCGTTTCCTGCCTCTAATGGGTATACACATATTTTAGTTGTTGTTACTAAGTGGGTAGAAGCTATTCAGTGCTGATCATAACACCTCTATTAAGATGCTTAAAGAAGTTATTCTTCCAAGGTTTGGAGTCCCTGGATACTTAATGACTGATGGTGGTTCACATTTTATTCATGGTGCTTTTCGTAAAATGCTTGCTAAGTATGATGTTAATCATAGAATTGCATCTCCATATCGCCCACAGTCCAGTGGTCAAGCAGAATTGAGTAACAGAGAGCTTAAATTAATTTTGCAAAACATTGTTAATAGATCTAGAAAGAATTGGTCCAAGAAACTTGATGATGCATTATGGGCTTATAGAACTGCATATAAAAATCCTATGGGTATGTCTCCGTATAAAATGGTTTATGGAAAGGCATGTCACTTACCTCTCGAATTAGAACATAAGGCATATTGGTCCATTAAAAAGCTCAATTATGATTTCAAACTTGCCGGTGAGAAGAGGTTATTTGACATTATCTCACTTGATGAATGGAGAACTCAGGCCTATGAGAATGCTAAACTATTTAAAGAAAAAGTTAAAAGATGGCATGACAAAAGTATACAAAAGCGAGAGTTTAATGTACGTGATTATGTGTTTCTATACAACTCTCGTTTAAGATTTTTTGCAAGAAAACTTCTCTCTAAATGGGAAGGCCCTTACGTTATCGAGGAGGTCTATCGTTCCGGTGCATCAACAACTTCGAAGGCACAAATCTGAAGGTGGTGAACGGTCAAAGAATCAAACATTATATCTCAGGTAATCCTATAAATGTTGAAACTAATGTTATTGAAACCGTAACCCAGGAGGAATACATAAGAGACACTTTCTAGAATGTTTCAGACTCCAAAAAGGAATAGGTATGTGGTACGGTAAGTAAACCGACTCCAAAATAGTTCTAATAGCAATTTTTCTTCGTTTTTGAATATTTAAGAAAATAGGAAAATAAGAAGTAGTCCGGGAAGGACACGAGGCATCCATGAGGGTGGAGGGCGTGCCCTACCCCCCTGGGCGTGCCCCGCTGCCTCGTGGGCACCTCGTGTGCTCTCCGAACTCCGTTTTCTTGCATGATACTTCTTTCGGTCGGTAAAAATTTATTATATAATCTCTCGAAGGTGACCACTGTCACGCAAATATCCTCTGTCTTTGTTTCGAGCTGTTTACTGTCAGATTTGTTAAGGCCAGGCATCATGACGTCACCCTCCTCCAACAATGAAGACAAGGATGCTTGGCTATTGAAGATAGAGCTGAAGAGAGAAGAACATGGGGAGATCAACAAGGATGATGGGATCAAGAATGCCATGGAGGATCAAGCTCCGGCGGCAGAAGAAGAAAACATCCTTAAACCCCTTCCTAACCTCTTTACCCCAACTGAGATTGAAGCTTTCAAGATGATTGAGTTAGCTCGCATACAAAACAAGTATCTCACACAGGAAAATATTTTGTTGAAGGATCATATCGTTGCACTCAAGGGCTTTATCCACAAATTGGAAAAGCTCCTATGCTCGATGTGCGAATATCCATCATCATCACCACCTTCTTCACTAGCAAAGGAGACATAATTACATGGGTATGGGCACTCCCCTTGGCAACTGCCAAGCTTGGGGGAGTTCCCCGGTATCGTATCACCATCACACTCTTATCTTTACCTTTTTACTTAGTTCGATCCTTTTGGTAATATCTTGATCTAGTAGAATAAAGTTTTGGTATGAATTAGTTTTGAGTTTTGCTTTATGATCCCTCTATGTAATCGAGTTTGTGAGCTATATATAATAAAGATTAGTGTTGAGTCAAGGGCTTTGCTATCTTGCTATGATCTTAAAGAAAGAAAAAGAATAAAAAGAAATAAGAGATGATATTGATCTTATGGAAAGTAATGACTTCACACATAAAGAGTATGATACATAAAAGTTGTTGAGAGTTGGCAAACCTAATTTTGGTCATCACTACAATTAATAGGAAGTAATAAAGAAAGAGAGGTTCTCACATATAAATATACTATCTTGGACATATTTTATGATTGTGAGCACTCATTAAAGTATGACATGCTAAAGAGTTGAGGTTGGACAAGGAAGACAACGTAATGGGTTATGTTTTCTCACATCTTAGTTAAAGTATATTGTCATGGATCATCCAACATGTTGAGCTTGCCTTTCCCCCTCATGCTAGCCAAATTCCTTGCACCAAGTAGAGATACTACTTGTGCTTCCAAACATCCTTAAACCCAGTTTTGCCATGCGAGTCCACCATATCTACCTATGGATTGAGTAAGATCCTTCAAGTAACTTGTCATGTTGTATGCAATAAAAACTTCCCTCTAAATATGTATGGCTTATTAGTGCGGAGAAAATAAGCTTTATACGATCTTGTGATATGGAAGTAATAAAAGCGACAGACTGCATAATAAAGGTTCATACCACAAGTGGCAATATAAAGTGACGTTCTTTTGCATTAAGATTTCTTGCATCCAACGATAAAAGCACATGACAACCTCTGCTTCCCTCTGCGAAGGGCCTATCTTTTACATTATGCAAGAGTCAAGGTGATCTTCACCTTTCCCTTTTTCATTTTATCCTTTGGCAAGCACCTCGTGCTGGAAAGATCCTGATATATACATCCAATTGGATGTAAGTTAGCATGAACTATTATTGTTGACATTGCCCTTGAGGTAAAAGATTGGGAGGCAACACTATAAGCCCCTATCTTTCTCTGTGTCTGATTAAAACTCCATAACCATAAGTATTGTGTGAGTGTTAGCAATTGTGCAAGACTAAATGACTGAGATTATAGTTTGTTAGTTCTCAATGAAGTTTCTGAATCATACTTGAAATTGTGAATAGATTTTTACTTAAGCATAAGAAATCATATGACAATATATATATATATATATATATATATATATATATATATATATGTTGTTATAAGAATGATCATGATGCCCTCATGTCCGTATTTTATTTTTATCGACACCTCTGTCTCTAAACATGTGGACATATTTTTCGATATCGGCTTCTGCTTGAGGACAAGCGAGGTCTAAGCTTGGGGGTGTTGATACGTCCATTTTGCATCATGCTTTTATATTGATATTTATTGCATTATGGGCTGTTATTTCATGTCAGGTCACAATACTTATGGCTAATGTCGGTGTCAAAACCGGCGTATCTCGGGTAGGGGGTCCCGAACTGTGCGTCTAGGCGGATGGTAACAGGAGACAAGGGACACGATGTTTTTACCCAGGTTCGGGCCCTCTCGATGGAGGTAAAACCCTACTCCTGCTTGATTAATATTGATGATATGGGTAGTACAAGAGTGGATCTACCACGAGATCAGAGAGGCTAAACCCTAGAAGCTAGCCTATGGTATGATTGTTGTTCGTCCTACGGACTAAAACTCTCCGGTTTATATAGACACCGGAGAGGGCTAGGGTTACAAAGAGTCGGTTACAATGGGAGGAGATCTTCATATCATATCGCCAAGCTTACCTTCCACGCCAAGGAAAGTCCCATCCGAACACGGGACGGAGTCTTCAATCTTGTATCTTCATAGTCCGAGAGTCCGGCCAAAGGTCACATTCCGGCCATCCTGACACCCCCTAATCCAGGACTCCCTCAACTATTCTCTCTTATTTTACAAGGTTTCCATGAAGAGGGAGAATGCCGGCAGCTGGGATTCTGGGCTGGAAAAGGAGCAAATATTGGAGACCTATTCTGCACGGCCCCAAAAGTCCCAAAACTCCATGAAAGTCATTTTGGGAATTAATAAAAAATATTGAGCGGAAGAAATACCTGAGGGGTGCCACCCACCATCCACGAGGGTGGGGGCGCGCCCTACACCCCTGGGCGCGCTCCCTGCCTCGTGGGCCACCTGGCAGCCCTCCGGTGCCCATCTTCTGCTATATGAAGTCTTTTACCCTGGAAAAAATCATAAGCAAGCTTGCGGGACGAAACTCCGCCGCCACGAGGCGGAACCTTGGCGGAACCAATCTAGGGCTCCGGCAGAGCTGTTCTGCCGGGGAAACTTCCCTCCGGGAGGGGGAAATCATCACCATCGTCATCGCCATCAATCCACTCATCGGGAGGGGGTCAATCTCCACCAACATCTTCACCAACACAATCTCCTCTCACACCCTAGTTCATCTCTTGTATCCACTCTTTGTACCAAAGCCTCAGATTGGTACCTGTGGGTTGCTAGTAGTGTTGATTACTCCTTGTAGTTGATGCTTGTTGGTTTATTTGGTGGAAGATCATATGTTCAGATCCTTAATGCATATTTATACCCCTCTGATTATGAACATGAATATGCTTTGTGAGTAGTTACGTTTGTTCTTGAGGACATGGGTGAAGTCTTGCTATTACTAGTCATGTGAATTTGGTATTCATTCGATATTTTGATGAGATGTATGTTGTCTCTCCTCTAGTGGTGTTATGTGAACGTCGACTACATGACACTTCACCATTATTTGGGCCTAGAGGAAGGCATTGGGAAGTAATAAGTAGATGATGGGTTGCTAGAGTGACAGATGCTTAAACCCTAGTTTATGAGTTGCTTCGTAAGGGGCTGATTTGGATCCACATGTTTCACGCTATGGTTAGGTTTACCTTAATACTTCTTTTGTAGTTGCGGATGCTTGCAATAGGGGTTAATCATAAGTGGGATGCTTGTCCAAGAAAGGGTAACACCCAAGCACCGGTCCACCCACATATCAAATTATCAAAGTAACGAACGTGAATCATATGAGCGTGATGAAAACTAGCTTGACGATAATTCCCATGTGTCCTCGGGAGCCCTTTTCTCTATATAAGAACTTGTCCAGGCTTGTCCTTTGCTACAAAAAGGATTGGGCCACCTTGCTGCACCTTATTTACTTTCATTGCTTGTTACCCGTTACAAATTACCTTATCACAAAACTATCTGTTACCGATAATTTCAGTTCTTGCAGAGAATACCTTGCTGAAAACTGCTTGTCATTTCCTTCTGCTCCTCCTTGGATTCGACACTCTTATGTATCGAAAGGACTATGATCGATCCCCTACACTTGTGGGTCATCAGTGACTGCCTAGCTGCCAGTTCCTCTGCTTTTTGCAACCTCCTCACCAAGTTATCCTGCTTTTCCAGCATCTCTGCTGCTATTCCTGGCTCCACTGCCCCCTTATAAGTCTCACTAGTTTGACCTTTTTCCTTCGTAGTTAAGACCACTTGCTCATATTGTTTCAATCCGAAACTTCCCAGACTCATGCTATGCTTTCCGGTGTCAGCTTGCTTACTCTTCTTCTACATGTCATTCTCTCTTTGTGCTTCAAAGCTCTCCATATCAAGATAATCAAACATCTTCATTATATTTCCCTCTTCAAATTTGTACCATCCCTGTTCAGCCACTGAATCAAACTCAAAGGTGATATCATACAACATGAGATCTTTAGTTGTTATTTCAGTTCCTGATGGGATTTTGTGAAGGTCTCTCACCCCCCCACTTTCACCCTTATCTCCTCCTTAGTAGCATACTTGGGCTGCCCCTTAGTTATTTAATGATATGGGGTGGGGGCAAATGAGATAATTTCCGCTACAAGCAGCGCCGCATGCTTGTCTTGCCATGCTGTGGCTCTCAAACCCGCTTCTTTCGCACGCAGATGCTCGTGCATCCAGATTTTCTGCGGAAAATGAAACACATGGACCGGCAGCGCAGCATACATGCATGCAAGGCATGGTCCAAAAGCCTAAAAGGAGAGAGCAGCGCATGCACCCTTATTCAGGAAAAAAACTAGTTACAAGTATTTCTTTTGCGGGGAAAATTACCTACAAGCACTCCTAACAAGTCAGGGGTAGGCAACCACTATTCACATATCACAATATGGTTTAGAGCACCTACAGCCTGGCGCCCCAAATCTAACCCCTCAAACACCGTGGACGCGAGCGGACGCGTCTGTGGACAGTGACCGATCACGTCTTAAATATTTGATTTTACAACCGGACACCTCTAATCCATATTATTACATGCAACGTGAAAGCTAATGTAAGTGGAGCTTGCCCAGTTCCGCCATGGCCATGTCCGGCAGCCGGCAGTGCTCTGCAGAGTGTTGTCCGGTCGCCGACAAAGTAGAGTAGGCCATGAGACACAAGCCAGCTCACGGGACTCAAGGCGCCGCCGTTTTCCATACCCTACTTTTTCTCGTCGGAGCCCGGAACCCGAACGGTGCCAGTGGACGTCAGATTGATGATGGATCAGTCCTCAAATGAGCCGGCGACATCCACCACAACACGGTTGCGATGCCTGGACTGCTACACCATATGGGTGCCAGAGAATGAGACTCTGCCTTGTCGACATCCACCGCCGCGAGGGCTGTCGCCGCCTCCCGTGTCTAATGCCCCGCAAATTGGACACGCTGCATCATGTTTTTGTTCGGCGATGCCCATGGTGCATCGATGGTGTTGACGCGCAAACGGAGGGGTTGCGCGTCCGCCATTGTGTTTGGACACCAGGCGAACCGCACCGCCTCCGGTGAGGCAGCAACGACACACCTAGCATCGGGATCGACAATCTAGAGGTCAAGGATTCAGATTCACTGACCCCCATGCCAGGACGGCCGGAGATCGCCGGAGGTGGGCTTGGGTGGCCACTACTAGGGAAAACCTTATACATAGAAATTTAGCAGTAGCGTGGGTCAAAAAAGCACGCTGGTGCTAGGTAGCAGTAGCGCGCTCAGATAAGGTTCTAGCAGTAGCACGCCTGATGTTAAAAGCACTACTACTAAAATTCCCACGGCCTAGCCGATAGGCTACACATAGTAGTAGCGATCTATATCGAACCGCGCTACCGCTACTTGCTTTGTAGCAGCGTGTTTACGCTGAAAGGCACTACTGCTAAAGGATATAAAATTAAATGGAAAGCAAATAGAAAAGTAAATGAAAATGAAAGAAATAGAAGAAGGTGAAAGGAAAAAAATAAAATGTAAAGAAAAATAAATGAAAAAGGGAAAAAAGTGAAAGCAGTAGCAGTAGCGCGTATCGCGGAACGCGCTGTAGCTAACTTAGGAGTAGTGCGCTTCCTGGAATGCGCTACTGCTACTTCTGACTTAACCACGGGGTTCATTCTTCCCCCACGGCCACTTTCCCCAAATCCAACTCCTTCGCTCTCACCGCCGCTGTTGCCCGTCGGCTGCCGCGCGCTCTCCACACACCCTCGACGCCGCCCCCGCCCCCGACCTCGACGCCACCCCCGACGCCGCCCCCTTTGCCGCGCGCCCGATCCCCGACCCCGACCTCGACGTCGCCTGCCCCTCCCTCGCCGCAGGCACCCGAGGTGAGCACACCTGCTCCTCCCCCTCCCCTACCTCTGCCTAGGGTTCTTCAAATTTTAGTTGCATCAAATTAGTTATGGTTCATGTAAGGATGGAAACGAATCGGATGCGGATGTTATTGGATGCGGATGCGGCTCAAATTAGTTAGGGTTCATGTAAGGGTGGAAACAAATCAAATTTTCTAAGATTAATCATAAAACGAGTAAAATTTGACCACTTATTTCACTTTTAAGTTGGATAATTGGAATATCCGCTACCACTTTCCACCCCTAGGTTCATCAAATTAGATGGTAATTAGGGCAGTAGTTCCTAGGTACTAATTAGTTAGTAAGAACTAGGTACTAGTTAGGTACTAGTTTATTTTTATTTATAGTAAGTTTATTTTTAGTAAGAACTAGTTGAATTAATAGAACTAGTTGAAGGTGTCACATTTGTTGTAATTTTTTAGTTAAAGCAATTTTTCCCGCATCGACGTTGACGATGCCTATCCTGCATCCTCGTTGTCGACTCGGTGAAGGACACCTACTTGACCAGATGGGCCATGAACGGGACTGGGCTCCGCCGGGCTGGTACTGGGAGGCGCTACCTACCGGGGGGCGCAGCTTGGTGAGGAGTCAGCCCATCGTTGACCTGAACCTTCTTTGGTGACGGTTGCGTGGGCCAGTGACGGTCAAGCGGCTTGAGGACCCCGAGGAGGTGGTACGTCACCGTGTCAGCGAGTAGGACGCGCATGTCTGCCGCTACATGTTTGCGCTGGAGCACAGGTTCTCCAATACCTGGCAGGTTCTCTAGTGATCTCACTGGAGCTATGATCCTGTGATGGTTCCTTCTCTTTGGGTGTCCACCGCCCGCGCCGATACCCGTCGTTCGCTAGGGTTTTAGTTGTATTAGTGATGTTATATGTATGATACTATTTGAGATGTATTAGTGATAATATTCGAAGATGTACGGACACAAGAGATGATTTACTTTTGCTTATTGAATGCATGCTAATTGGAATACTTATTTATTTTATGATTTGGTTTTGCTTATTGAATGCTCATGTCAATATGAGTCCTATAAGATATTTTGAAATGTATATCTTGTGTTGCTCAAATAGGATATGTGCTTGCCCAAGTGGCCGGTCATGTTTGCAGGTTACACCTCCGAGTGGCCTATGTTTTGCCGGAGTGTAGATTCATTTCCGTTCCAGCAAATTTCAGGCGCTTGATATGTCCTATTTTAGCAAAGTTCATGCCGGATTTTTCCGTCAATTTTTGCATGACTTGTGCTAGAATATGTAGGAAATATCGAGTGCCCTGGATTTGTGTATTGAGTATCCTGGTAGTTGTCTTCGATCAATTTTCAATTAATGTTTCAATTATGAACATAGGAAACGTTTGACGACGAAAAGGATTTTGGTATTTGCAAATACTGCGAAGACAAGCGCGGCCTGTGCGACAGAATCTTCCTAGATGATGATAGGTGCTTTAGCATCAAGATGGATGAGAACCTCGAAGTGGATACAGTAAGTCACAACGACAAGTCTTTTTTCATAATTAAGCATGACATCTGCTTCATTTGCTTCAAGTTATAATTTAATTTTTTTACTATTCTACTAGCGTATCCCCTGCCATGCAAGAGTTTTTGTCTTGGATAAGATAGGTTTCAGTCCTATGAAAATTACTATGGTGGTAAAGAGAGTTTACTTGAAGACCGAGCATGGTTGTATTTTCCATGCAAAATTATACAACGCAGACGCCTACACCTATTTTGGATGCAAAACTTGGCAAGCACTATGCAGGACTTATGCATTTGAGCCTGGTATGGTTATCACCTTTGATATTCGTCTGGAAGATTATATTAAAGGTCGACATCTGGGTCGATATGCAGATGCCTCCAGTTATACCATTATGTGAGTTTCTCAACCATATTTATGTCTTTGATATTGTTTATTCAAAAATAGTTTACAACTAATTTCTATTGACAACTTATTTCCATTCAAGCAAACATGTCCAGCGCTTGGTAGACAGGACCTACTACTGTCCCGGGGCTGAACTAAACTGCGAGGAGATAAGTCATTATGTTTCATGGCTTGAGGATCTTCATACTGTCAAGACAAATTATTTTTCTGGACTTGAAAATCTTAGTACTCAAAACGTGCGACCAATAGTGTTAGTACTTAACTATGGTCACATGTATTTAGGAAAGATGGTAAGATTTTTACTATTTGTCCTCAGTGCATCTTTTGCATACATTATTTTTTAAGCTAAACTTTATTGCTAAGTATGTTACTATATGATGTTCTTCAACAGGGACTCCCGATGAATGTTGTGCCTCATTGGATCGAGACTAAAGGTCACATGAGAATTTTTAGCTTACGGCCAAGATATCCTACAATGCACTTTAGTGCATACATGATTTCTAATAGCAAGGAATGCTTAATAGTGAAAGACTGGAGAAAAATTGTGAACAATCACAGAGAAGTACTAGGGGGCAGCAATCAGAAGTGCAGCCCACGATTAGGAGACAGGTTCATCTGCTTGCTCCAACTTGATGAAGCAGGAGTGCTACACATGTTTTATGTTATTTTACCTGAGAGAGAGCAGCAGGAGTGATTAATTAGCTAGCTAGAAATGAGTTTGAAGATGATGATGTGCTACACTATGACTATGATGATTACATAGCTAGTGTTGGTGGTAATGACTATGATGATTATTATTAGCTAGTGTTGGTGGTGATTAGATAGCTACCGAAGCTAGTGTTGGTGGTGATTAGCTAGCTAGAATGAGTTTCAAGATGATGATGTGCTACACTATGACTATGATGATTAAATAACTACCGTTGGTGGTAATGACTATGATGATGATTACATACCTTGTGCTGGCGGATTAGATTCAAGTGGAGGCAACATGTGGTGCACATCGAAAGTACTACTAGTCCAAACTAGATCAAGTTTGGACTAGTAGTATACTTTTGCCATGCACCACATATTGCCTCCACTTGAACCTAATCCACATTTATTTGACACACTGTTATGGACATAATGATATAAACCTCATAATTGGTATTGTACGAAAATTTGTATAACAGCGTATAAATACACTCAAAATAAAAAAATAAAAAAAATACTAGTAGCGATGGAAAGGAAACACGCTGCTACTAGCTAGATTAAGCAGCGCGGGAAAGAACAAACACTGCGACTATGTGTCTTAGCAGTAGCGCACGTCACACGCGCTACTGCTAAGTAATTGCTGTAGCGCCTTAATAGTAGCTCGGTTACCCGCGCTACTAGTGGGCACTAAACACGCGCTACTACTAGGGTTTTCCCTAGTAGTGGGCGGAGGGGAGTGAAGTGGCTAGAGTTTGGTCCGGTGAACGAATGGTGAGAAGCATATGTGGGTCGGCTTCGACATGGCGGGCGCATCCGGGCGCCCCCATATCCGCTCCATATTTGGGTTGGATGTGAGAACGAGAGGTGTTGGTAAGGTCGGAGGCCTGTTTGAGGCCCATTTAAGGCGCCCGTCTTGGTCGAAATTTTGTGACTGGTCAGTGACCGGGTGGCCCACCCGGACGTATAAGGTGGATTTCGAATACCTGGTTGTAGATGCTCTTATGTTGTTAATATTTTGGTAGAAGATTTATGGCGTCAAAATTTATACCCACGATATATCAAGTTTAAAATTAAACATGCTTGGTCACCAGATTATATAGTACTTAGTTGCCAAAAATAAACACACTTAATTGGCAGATTATAGAAGTACTTGTTAGAAAGTTCAACACACTTAGTTGCCAGATTATGAAAGGTTTACCAATTTCCAGAAAGTTTGGTTGTCAGAGACATGTATTCAGTTGCCAGTTAGAAAGAACACATTTACTACATCACATATATATGTGCATATTTTCCAAGTACTCGGCTACCAATTTACCTTTGTAATCCTAGATTACATGCTGCTTGAGAGGACCGTGTGGCTCTTGTAAAAAAAGAAAAAAGAACCGCAACTAGGCTATAGTAAACTGTAGCACATTTCTATAGTAGGGTGCAGCGTACCAACACTACTAGGGAAAAGCCTATACACAGAATCTTAGCAGCAGCGCGGCTCAAAAAGGAGCGCTGCTGCTAATTACTAGTAGCGCGTGTGCGGGAAACACGCAGCTGATAGGTTTTTAGTAGTAGCGCGCTCGGTGTAAACCGCGCTGCTACAAATATCGACCAGCAGTGTTCACCTAACTCCATTTAGCAGTAGCGCGGTGGCGCGAACCCCGCTACTGCTACAGATGTAGTAGTAGCGCGCTTTTTCTGAGATCGCTGCTGCTAAATTTCAAATTGGCACACTTTTTTATCCCTGTTAGCAGTAGCGATGTCGCCCAAAGCGCGCTGCTGCTAATTCCTTAGCAGCAGCGCGTTTTGGATCCCGCGCTACTGCTAACCCGCACCAACCCACCACCTTTCCCCACCCGTGCCTCCCCTCCCCCTCCTCTCTTCCCTTCCCCCTACCTCCCCCACATGCTCCCACTCTCACTCTTCTTCTTCCTCAATACTTCTCCCCCATTACTCTTTCTCTTCTATCCACCTTTCTCTCTCTTCATTATTCCTACCTAACTACACCACCTCCATTAATGCATCTCCTTTCTCTTT
>NC_041385.1:753969027-753973063 GCF_002162155.2 Triticum dicoccoides
CATTACTCCTACCTAACTACACCACCTCCATTAATGCATCTCCTTTCTCTTTTTCCTTTCCCCTCCACTAGTTGAAGTTGTCTCCTCCCAAATTAGGTAGCTAGGTAGATGTAGGATTTAGTTAAGTGACCTATTTGCCCCCTAACTAGATCTATCTTTGTCAAGAAGAGCTTTGTGCACTTTTGATCTCCCTACAACATCATCTCCACCGTGTGCTCGATCTCGATCGAGATAGAGGTGATGAAAATTTCATGCTTTTGCAAAATGGAAATAGGTTAATGTGTGTCTGATATGTTTGTGGAAATTGTGTGTGTGGCACACCAAATTGTGCTTTTGAGTTGCCTATGTTTTGCCGAAATGTTGATTTATTTCTGTTTCGGTGAATTCCGGGCAAACTCTAGATCCATATATGTCCTATTTTTAGGGAAGGTCATGCCAAATTTTTGTATGAATTTGATGCATGCATGCATTTTTATAATCAATTTGTTTATTATTACCGTGCAAAGTTGACGATGGTCAGTGGAACGATGGTGGATAGGTGGTTGCGGTCGGCGGTGCAGGACATGAAAGAAAATAACCGGACAGAGGTTTTATGTCCGTGTCTAAAATGCAAAGGAATAGTTTGGCTCGACCCCCATGACGATGGTCGTGTTGAAGCGCACCTGCTCATGACTGGTTTCATGGATGGCTATACTCGGTGGATAATTGAAGATGAGGATGACGATGCTGAGGATGTCGACGGGGCAGGCAATGATAACACGGGGCAAGACGAAGAGATGATCGATAATGGCGGCGGAGAAGGGGCCGGACATGGAGGAGGAGAAGGGGCCAGACATGGCGGCGGAGAGAACGACATGGACTCCACGCAGCAGAGTTCGTTGGTACTAAGTTCAATCATGCGGGACCCTCATGTTCAAGCATTGCTTCGCAAGGAGACGAGTACTGAGAGAGCTGCTTCTAGAGAGGAGGCTAAGCTTGAGCAACTGGTGGTAGACTCAAACACTCAATTGTATGATGGTTGCAATCCTGAGGTGACCTGCTTGAGTTTCACGCTCCAACTCCTGAAGATGAAGGCTAAAAACAAATGGACCGACACTAGCCTCGATGAGCATCTCACGTACCTAAAGGATGTTCTTCCCGCGGGTAATCTATGTCCTACTAGTGTTGATGAGGCCAAGAAAATCGTGTGCCCTCTTGATCTGCCACACGTTAGATACCATGCATGCATCAACGATTGCATAATTTATCAGAAGGAGCACGTGGAAAAAACAAGCTGTCCGGTGTGCAATGCTTCTCGATACAAGAAGGCCGGGAAGAAATGTCCCTAGAAAGTTGTATGGTACTTACCGATCACTCCCCGTCTCCAGAGGTATTTTGTAGATCCCAAGGAAGCAAAGCTAATGCGCTGGCACGCGGAGAGGAAGAAGCCCGGCGATGGAGATGATCCGAAGCTGAGACACATGAAGGATGGAAGCCAGTGGAGAGCGTTGAACAACTTCTATCGGTATTTTGAATGTGATGCAAGGAACATCGTGCTTGGCGCGTGTACCGATGGCATGAATCCGTTTGGCAACCAGAACACCAACCATTGCACATGGCCCGTGTTTGTATGGATGTACAACCTCCCCCCTGGTTGTGCATGAAATCAAAGTACATTCACATGAGCATGCTTATTCAAGAGCCGAAACAACCAGGAAATAATATTAATTTGTATCTGGGGCTACTTCGAGAGGAGTTAGACACGTTATGGAAAACACCGGCCAAGACATGGGACGCCAGCAAAGGTGAGTATTTCAACATGAGAGCCGCACTGATCACGACAGTGCAGGACTGTCTCGGTTACGGATATGTGGCAGGCTAGGTGTGCCATGGATATTGCGGATGCACGCGGTGCATGGATGATATGACGTCTCAGCAGCTAACGTCAAGGAAAGATGGCGGGTCTGGGAAAATCGTGTACACGGGGCATCGAAGATGGCTTGAACAGGACGACCCGTGGAGAAACCGTGGAGTTCTATTCAATGGTAACGCTGAGCATCGAGGACCTCCACGTAAGAGGAGCGGTGCCGAAATCGATGAGCTGTTGAAAAACTGGAAGGAGTGCCCCGCACCGAGAAAGACGATGAGAAAGGTGCCAGAGCCGCTGCTGAAGGTATGGAAGACGAGGTCTGTGTTCTGGGACTTGGAGTACTGGAACAAACTCGATACACCTCATTGCCTTGATCAAATGCATATCTGTAAGAATGTCCTTGAGAGCTTGCTCGCAACACTGATGAACATGCCGGATAAGACCAAGGATGGGCCGAAGGCAAGAAAAGACTTGCAAGATTTGAAAATCAGGGAAGATCTGCACATGCCGCCCTATAAAATGTCAGACGAGACAGAGACGGAAACAGAGGCACGGGAGAAGAAGGGCAAGAAATAAAGAAAGAGGATTATTGCCCCCCTTCTTGCTTCACCTTAAGTCAAGCTGAGATCAATGCCTTCTTTAAGTGCCTTACCGGAGTCAAAGTTAGTTCCAGTTACTGTGGCAAGATAAGCAGATATCTAGACACGGACAAGCAAAGGTTCAGCGGGATGAAGTCTCATGACTGTCATGTGATGATGACGCAGATACTACCTGTTGCCCTTAGAGGGATAATGGACAAGCATGTCCGTGACACGCTTATTGGTCTCTGCAACTTTTTCGATGTCATCTCTCGAAAGTCGATCAGTGTGAAGCAGCTCCAAAGGCTATAGGAAGATATCGTTGTGATACTGAATGAGCTTGAGATGTACTTCCCGCCCGCGTTCTTTGACGTGATGGTGCATCTGTGTGTCCATATTGTGGATGACATAATAGCCCTGGGGTCGTCATTCCTGCACAACATGATGCCGTTTGAGAGGATGAATGGGATCATCAAAGGATTCGTTCATAACATGTCCCGTCTGGACGGAAGCGTCGTCCAGGGCTATTTGGCACAAGAGTGCATCTCTTTCAGTGAGAATTTTCTATATGGCGCAGACCAGCCGCCTGGTGTTAGTGTTGGTTTGCCCGTTAACAAGCACGATGGGAGGCTCGAAGGAGATGGTCACTGCAACTGTCATAGGGAACTGCATGTGGCATACTCAGATCGACGCAGCGACTTTGACAGAGCAAACTTGGTAGTGCTACAACACCTAGACGAGGTAGATCCTTTCGTGGCACTGCACAAAGAAATTATCGCAGAGAAGTATCGTGACCGGGGGGGTATGCAGGACGGACGCCGAAGTTACTAGAGAGCACAACTCCACTTTCCTGCATTGGTTCAAAGAGCATATTTTTGCTAATCCTCCGGAGGAGGGCTCTAAGGACGGATTGCTCATATACGCCTTAGCACATGGCCCCTCGCCCAACCTCGTAACCTGTCAGGCATATGATATCAACGGATACACGTTCTACTCGGAGGCCAAAGATATGGACAGTGATGATCAGAACTCAGGGGTGACGATGGAATGTATGACTGGCAGTGACAACGATGCAACTGAACGATTTTATGGAAGGGTCAAGGAGATCTGGGAGCTTGACTACTCTGGACTGCACAACACGACGATGTTCCATGTCAGATGGGCTAAGAATGTCGAAAGAGAAAGCCGGATTTTCACTACCATGACTATACCCGACGCCAAGAGCGCTACCGTGAACGCTATCGCAAAAAACGAGCCATGGGTACACGCTAAGCACGTGACACAATGCTTCTTCATAACTGACCCGCGCAATCCCAGCCGTGTTGTCCTGAGGAGAGGCAAAAGGAACATCATTGGAATGGATGGAGTCACCAACGAGGAAGACTATGATCAGTATGGCAACCCAATGAGGGAAGATGATGATGATGATGAAGTATACGTCAAAAGAAGAATCAATACTACATTACCTAAGAAAAATCATACTCCATGGAAAAAGCAAAGTCACAATGAGGGGCTCAATTATTCTTCGACGAACAAGAAGGGAAAGAAGCTGACTCAAAAACGAAAACGTCAGCACTGAGGAAACTTATGTTATCGGTCAAATGATGTA
>NC_041385.1:753973600-753995296 GCF_002162155.2 Triticum dicoccoides
ACCGGCGCTCGCCCCCGACCCGTCGGCCCTCGCCTCCCTCCTCTCCCCTCCCGGCCGTCGTCGGGCCTGCCTCCTCGCCCCTGCACCCTCTGTAAACCCCCCCTCTCTCTCTGCTAGGGTTCTTCGGTTAATTTACTTAGGTTTTAGTTAGGGCAGTATGTTAATTAGGTTATCTATTTAGTTATGAATTTAGCTAGGTTTCAAAATTTGAACTGGACATGTGATATGTGCATATGTCATGTTTTGGACATCTCATGTTTGGAAAATGATCCGAGTGTCCTATGTCACGCCGGAATGTTGATTCATTTCCGTTCCGATGAATTTCAGGCGCTCGATATGTCCATTTTTTAGCAAAGGTCATGCCGAAATTTCCCGTGAATAAAGGCATGATTTTGTGCTACATAGTTGGCATATCGAGTGCTGGCAACCGTGGGATGATCCGAAGATGAAAAAGATTAACAATCATGCCATGGGCATGTTCAGCAATGATTTGGCCTCCTGGAAAGGGAGGGTGAAACGAGCTATTGAGGCTGATGAACCCCTGTCCAAGATTCTGTAGGAAAATCCGACACTTATGGAAGAGGAGTTCGAAAAGTTCAAGGACACTTGCGCTACCGAGGCAGCCAAGGCTAAGGCTGCGAAATTCAAGAGCCTTCAGCAAAGGAACACGGGGAAGCATCTCGTCGGAAGCCGTGGCTACCTCGGTAAAAGGCCCATATGGGATAAGGAGGACGCGGAACGTGAAGCCGCGGGTCTCCCAGACCCCTTCGCGAAGTTCACCAACCCCTTGGAGCATGACTTCATCAGGGCCCGCTACAAGTGGGACAAGGAGAAAAAGGTTTTTTACACGGACAAGATCACGAGGAAATTGATTAGACTACTGGAGAAGCAACACCAGCTTGCAGCCGAAAGCTCTACTTCTCCGATGAGGCCCAAGTGGGACACCCCTCTCAACCGGGCCTTGAACGAACTTAAGGGACTCCCTTGGGATCAGCGGCCGCAATATGGTCATGTGCACGGCGCTGGAGATGGTGCCACGTGGAAGGTGTTTTACAACGAGGGCCCGGAGGCCAAGAAGCTGAAAAAGAAGTTTAGTCAGGCGGACATCGATGCGAAGGTGAAGCTTGCGGTCAAGAAAAAGCAGCTGAGGACGCAAAAAAAGTAGCCGAGGACAAATATGAGTTGCTACAGCAGGCAGTCAATGCAGCTGTAACTGCCTGCAGAAATGATTTTGCTACTAACTTGGTTCCAGTTATCATCAACTGGGCAAAGGAAAATCCAGACAAGACGGTACATGATTTCCCGATGCCCAGTTTCATCCAGAGCAACTCCATGAACAACAACACCATCGCACCATCACTTGCTCATGCAACCGGGCCTCCTCTCGCAGCCGCTCCCGCTCATAGCAGCCCGTCCTCAGTCTCAGGCGCGCAGGTGGGCCTTCGTCTTTGGCTGAGCTCGACATCGTCACTGTAATTACATGTCGCACCAACATATATATATATATATATATATAATATTCCATTTTTGTTGCCTTTCGGTTGTTTTACGCCACAGACATATGTGTTTGCAGGCGAAAGAAACCCCGTGCACCATACTCTACTTGATCAAAGGCCAGAAGGTGGACGTGGGAAAGGGGATGATAATGGACCCCTCTCAACGCACGTTCCACAACCAGCCGATCCCCGTTGGGCACTTCAGGGTTAGCTTGACCAGTGTGAAATCGGGGCACGAGGATTTGCCTCCTCCAGTACAGCATGTGGGAGCGGACGACGAGACCCCGCCGCGGATTGGAAGCTGCAAGAATTGGGTGCTGCTATGGCCGAAGAATCTTATTCGTTTGGAGCCGGTCGAGAGCACACCAATAACAACCACACATCAACAAGCGTGTGCGAAGACCACCACCCCGCCTACGCAATTACCAGCTCCTGTAGTGTCGGGTGAGAGCGGCGGACGACATGATGAAGGGGGTGCAATAGTACTGGCTGATGTAATTTCTCCTGTAGAACAGAGAATGGATGATGAGACGGAGGTCGACCCTATGGATTACCTCAATACAAACGCGTATGACATAGATATGATGAGTCAGCCATATGACGAATCGGGCTATCAGCTTGCTAATGAGGATATGGATGATATGCCCGGGCAGGGTCGTACCATGGATTGCATCTCTAACAGGTACCTAGTTTCTTGATGGTGAGATGGAATTGCTATGTCGTGTACAAAGGGAAGGTTTCGGGGGAATACAACGAGTGGCATGAGTGTCAGGCGCAAGTGAATGGGTTCACGGACGCCATCCATAAAGGCTTCAAAAGCAGACAAGAAGGATATGCTAGTTACTTGAGGTTCACACTAGCGCGAGAGAGGACTCGTAACCGCCACCTCATGTACTGCATAGTTCCGCTCTCACTCATAGTGATAGCACTTCTTGCGTATACCTTTGTTTAGATGGATGACGTTGTTGTAGTTGCAGGTATTCGAGACTTGCATGTATCGCTATTTTCGAGATGATGACAAGATATCACTTTGTGTTGGATGATGATTATGATGAGACTATTTGTATGTACATGCTATGATTAGATTTGTGGTCTGCAGGCATTTGTATGTGTATCATGATGACATTTCTATGTGCTAAAGATTCTTCTATAAAGCATGTTCAAACACAAAACAAATATGCTAAAAAAAACAAAAAAACCTACTTAAATTAGCAGTAGCGAGTGTATAAAAGTTAGCAGCAGCGCCGCGATAGCAGTAGCGCGTCAAGGCAAAGCGCGCTAGAGCTACTAGCAGTAGCGAGCTTCCGCTAACAGCGCTGCTGCTACACTTGTGTAGCAGTAGCGCTGGTGAGCACGCACTACTGCTATCTGTTAGCTGTAGTGCCTTATTAGTAGCGCCTATCCCCGCGCTACTGATACATCTAAAACCCGCGCTGCTGCTAGCCTTTTCCCTAGTAGTGCAAGGTGTCGGACCGCCAGTGAAATAGATTGGTTTCTTGCATTGTGTCCATCCAAACTCCAAAAAGTGATCCAACACCAACGCGAGCAGCCGCACCGGGTGACGAGGGTGGTGCATGCTACTTTGCGACCAAGGGCCGTATCATCAAATAACCAAGAGGCAGCCCAGGCATTTTACTAAGGGAGTGATTTCCATAAGCATGAAGGGGCTTTTCACAAAAACGCTAGGTCGAGTGGTTGTGCCACGAAGCTGCCAGCATGGCGCCAATTGTAAGCTTTTGATTGGCTGTGGATTAAATCATCCCATGCAATTCAAGTTTGTGGATGAGATGGTCATCTTATGCAACTTTGTGGACTAAACCATCATATTCAAGACAAGTTTATGGATCTCTAGTGCTCTTGCCTCATTCCTGCGGCGACTCGGAGCAGTTTCGCCACCGAAGCGTTTAAGATAAGGGTTTGTCTAGATCTTAGTCGACTTAGACTTCATGAAGTCTAAGTCGACTGACATCATATATAAATATAATTGATCGCAGGTTTAACTCTGTTCGCATGTTTGGAGTCAGTTTCCTGATTGTTTTGTGTTGGCCTGCATTAGCCTTTGTTGGCTCACCACATGGGCTGTTTTTTTTTATTTGTGCGTTTTACTGGAACTGCTAGAATATTGTCCTATTGGTGTATTGCTACACAGCACAATGTAGCTCTTATTTTTTACACTAGCATTGCTAATGCCTTGTTCCTTTTTTCACCTTTTTTCTTTTATCTTTTAAAAAAATGTATTTTTAAATGATAAAGAAATGTTTGATGCAACTAAGTTAGAAGACACTAAGTTGCGACCATGCTAGAAGACATGTGGTTGCATGAGTATAGTCAGACATGCAGCTGGACACCTCTCTCTCGTTGCCGCCCCCTCCGACAAACCAAGGGTCCTCCCTAGTTGTGATCAAGTTAGAAGACATGTTGTTGCGTGCCCATTGTGGGACATGCAACTGGCCTCATCTCTCTCGATGGCGCCCCCCTCCGACAAAACAAGGTTCCACCCCAGTTGCAACCATGGTCGAAGACATGCAGTTGCGTGCCTAGTGTGGTACATGCAACTAATGCCTCTCCCCGTACAACAAAAATGAAAGATGAGTTGCAACCAAGTTATAAGACATGAAGTTGCGACCAAGTTAGAGGATATGCAGTTGCCTGCCCGTTGTGGGACATGCAACTGGTGCCCCTCCCCATAAAACAAAAATGGAAGTCGAGTTGCAACCAAGTTATAAGACATGTAGTTGCCACCAAGTTAGAAAGACATGCAGTTGTGTGCCTAGTGTGGGACATGCAACTGCGGCCCATCTCTCTCGATGCCGCCCCTCCAACAAAACAAAGGTCCTCCCAGTTGCGACCAAGTTACAAGACATGGAGTTGTGTGCCCATTACGGGACATGCAACCGGCGCCTCTCCCCACACAATAAAAATGGAAGTCGAATTGAAACCAAGTTATAAGACATGCAATTGCAGCCATGGTCGAAGACATGCTGTTGCGTGCCTAGTGTGGGACATGCAACTGGTGCCTTTCCCCGTACATCAAAAAATGAAAGTTGAGTTGCAACCAAATTATAAGACATGCAGTTTCGACCATGCTCAAAGACATGCAATTGTGTGCCCGTTGTGGGGAATGCAACTAGTGTTGGAAATATGCCCTAGAGGCAATAATAAAAGTATTATTATTATATTTCCTTGTTCATGATAATTGTCTTTTATTCATGCTATAAATGTATTATCCGGAAATCGTAATACACGTGTGAATACATAGACCACAATATGTCCCTAGTGAGCCTCTAGTTGACTAGCTCGTTGTGATCAACAGATAGTCATGGTTTCCTGGCTATGGACATTGGATGTCGTTGATAACGGGATCACATCATTAGGAGAATGATGTGATGGACAAGACCCAATCCTAAGACTAGCACAAAAGATCGTGTAGTTCATTTGCTAGAGCTTTGCCAATGTCAAGTATCTCTTCCTTCGACCATGAGAGCGTTTAACTCCTGGATACCGTAGGAGTGCTTTGGGTGTATCAAACGTCACAACATAACTAGGTGACTATAAAGGTGCACTACAGGTATCTCCGAAAGTATCTATTGTTTTATGCGGATCGAGACTGGGATTTGTCACTCCGTGTAAACGGAGAGGTATCTCTGGGCCCACTCGGTAGGACATCATCATATGCGCAATGTGACCAAGGAGTTGATCACGGGATGATGTGTTACGGAACGAGTAAAGTGACTTGCCGGTAACGAGATTGAACAAGGTATTGGATACCGACGATCGAATCTCGGGCAAGTAACATACCGATAGACAAAGGGAATTGAATACGGGATTGATTAAGTCCTTGACATCGTGGTTCATCCGATGAGATCCTCGTGGAACATGTGGGAGCCATCATGGGTATCTAGATCCCGCTGTTGGTTATTGACCGGAGAACGTCTCGGTCATGTCTACATGTCTCCCGAACCCGTAGGGTCTACACACTTAAGGTTCGATGACGCTAGGGTTATAAAGGAAGTTTGTATGTGGTTACCGAATGTTGTTCGGAGTCCCGGATGAGATCCCGGACGTCACGAGGAGTTCCGGAATGGTCCGGAGGTAAAGATTTATATATGGGAAGTCCTATTTTGGCCACCGGAAAATGTTCGGGATTTTTCGGTATTGTACCGGGAAGGTTCTAGAAGGTTCCGGAGTGGGGCCCACCTGCATGGGGGGACCCACATGGACGTGGGTAGTGGGGGAAAGGCCCCACACCCCTGGTCAAGGCGCACCAAGATCCCCCCTTAGAAGGAATAAGATCATATCCCGAAGGGATAAGATCAAGATCCCTAAAAAAGGGGGATAACAATCGGTGGGGAAGGAAATAATGAGATTTTTTCCTCCCACCTTGGCCAACGCCCCAATGGACTTGGAGGGCAAGAAACCAGCCCCTCCACCCCTATATATAGTGGGGAGGCGCATGGGAGCTATACACGAAGTTCTAGCACAGCCCTACCTCTCTTCCTACTCCTCCTCTCCCATGGTGCTTGGCGAAGCCCTGCTGGATTGCCACGCTCCTCCACCACCACCACGCCGTTATGCTGCTGTTGGATGGAGTCTTCCTCAACCTCTCCCTCTCTCCTTGCTGGATCAAGGCGTGGGAGACGTCACCGGGCTGTACGTGTGTTGAACGCGGAGGTGCCGTCCGTTCGGCACTAGGATCATCGGTGATTTGAATCACGACGAGTACGACTCCATCAACCCCGTTCACTTGAACGCTTCCGCTTAGCGATCTACAAGGGTATGTAGATGCACTCTCTTTCTACTCGTTCCTGGTCTCTCCATAGATAGATCTTGGTGACACGTAGGAAAATTTTGAATTTCTGCTATGTTCCCCAACAGTGGCATCATGAGCTAGGTCTATTGCGTAGATTCTTTGCACGAGTAGAACACAAAGTAGTTGTGGGCGTTGATGTTGTTCAATATGCTTACCGTTACTAGTCCAATCTTGTTTCGACGGTATTGTGGGATGAAGCGGCCCGGACCGACCTTACACGTACTCTTACGTGAGACAGGTTCCACCGATTGACATGCACTTGGTGCATAAGGTGGCTAGCGGGTGCCAGTCTCTCCCACTTTAGTCGGAACGGATTCGATGAAAAGGGTCCTTATGAAGGGTAAATAGCAATTGGCATATCACGTTGTGGTCTTGCGTAGGTAAGAAACGTTCTTGCTAGAAACCCATAGCAGCCACGTAAAACATGCAACAACAATTAGAGGACGTCTAACTTGTTTTTGCAGGGTATGCTATGTGATGTGATATGGCCAAGAAGAATGTGATGAATGATATGTGATATATGAGATTGATCATGTTCTTGTAATAGGATTCACGACTTGCATGTCGATGAGTATGAAAACTGGCAGGAGCCATAGGAGTTGTCTTTATTTATTGTATGACCTGCGTGTCATTGAAGAACGCCATGTAAACTAATTTACTTTATTGCTAAACGCGTTAGTCATAGAAGTAGAAGTAGTCGTTGGCGTGACAACTTCATGAAGACACGATGATGGACATCATGATGATGGAGATCATGGTGTCGTGCCGGTGACGATGATGATCATGGAGCCCCGTAGATGAAGATCAAAAGGAGCAAAATGATATTGGCCATATCATGTCACTATTTGATTGCATGTGATGTTTATCATGTTTATGCATCTTGTTTGCTTAGGACGACGGTAGTAAATAAGATGATCCCTTACAAAATTTCAAGAAGTGTTCTCCCCTAACTGTGCACCGTTGCTACAGTTCGTCGCTTCTAAGCACCACGTGATGATCGGGTGTGATGGATTCTTACGTTCACATATAACGGGTGTAAGACAGTTTTACACAGCGAAAACACTTAGGGTTAACTTGACGAGCCTAGCATGTGCAGACATGGCCTCGGAACACGGAGACCGAAAGGTCGAGCATGAGTCGTATGTAGATACGATCAACATGAAGATGTTCACCGATGATGACTAGTCTGTCTCACGTGATGATCGGACACGGCCTAGTTGACTCGGATCATGTGATCACTTAGATGACCAGAGGGATGTCTATCTAAGTGGGAGTTCATAAGATGAACTTAATTATCCTGAACATAGTCAAAAGACCTTTTGCAAATTATGTCGTAAGCTCGCGCTTTAGTTCCACTGTTTAGATATGTTCCTAGAGAAAATATAGTTGAAAGTTGATAGTAGCGATTATGCGATCAGTAGAAAGCTTATGTCCTTAATGCACCGCTCAGTGTGCTGAACCCCAACGTCGTTTGTCGATGTTGCGAACATCGGACATACACATTTTGATAACTACGTGATAGTTCAATTAAATGGTTTAAGTAGAGGCACCAAAGACGTTTTCGAAACGTCGCGGAACATATGAGATGTTTCGAGGGATGAAATTGGGATTTCAGGCTCGTGCCCACGTCAAGAGGTATAAGACCTCCGACGATTTTCTTAGCCTGCAAACTAAGGGAGAAAAGCTCAATCGTTGAGCTTGTGCTCAGATTGTCTGAGCACAACAATCACTTGAATCGAGTGGGAGTTGATCCTCCAGATGAGATAGTGATGTTTCCCCAAAGTCATTGCCACCAAGCTGCTAGATATCAGGGATAGATATGATGATCCTTGAAATATTCATGATGTTTGACACCGCGAAAGTAGAAATCAAGAAGGAGCATCAATTGTTGATTGTTGGTGAAACCACTAGTTTCAAGAAGGGCAAGGGAACAAAGGGATACTTCATGAAACGGCAATTCAGCTGCTGCTCTAGTGAAGAAACCCAAGGTTGAACCCAAACCCGAGACTAAGTGCTTCTGTAATAAGGGGAACAACCACTGGAGCAGCATTACCCTAGATACTTGGTAGATGAGAAGGCTGGCAAGGTCGATAGAAGTATATTGGATATACATTATGTTAATGTGTACTTTACTAGTACTCCTAGTAGCACCAGGGTATTGGATACCGGTTCGGTTGCTAAGTGTTAGTAACTCGAAATAAAAGCTACGGAATAAACGGAGACTAGCTAAAGGTGAGCTGACGATATATGTTGGAAGTGTTTCCAAGGTTGATATGATCAAGCATCGCACGCTCCCTCTACCACCGAGATTGGTGTTTGCGTTGAGCATAGACATGATTGGATTATGTCTATCGCAATACGGTTATTCATTTAAGGAGAATAACGGTTACTCTATTTTTGAATAATACCTTCAATGGTCTTGCACCTAAAGGAATGGTTTATTGAATCTGGGTCATAGTGATACACATTTTCATGCCAAAAGATATAAGATAGTAATGATAGTACCACTTACTTGTGGCACTGCCATGTAAGTCATAATGGTATAAAACGCATGAAGAAGCTCCATGTTGATGGATCTTTGGACTCACTCGTTTTTGAAAAGTTTGAGAGATGCGAACCATGTCTATTGGTGTATATGCATGAAGAAACTCCATGAAAATGGATCATTCGGACTCACTTGATTTTGAATCACTTGAGATATGCAAATCATACCACATGGGCAAGATGACTGAAAAGCCTCATTTTCAGTAAGATGGAACAAGATAGCAACTTGTTGGAAGTAACACATTTTGATGTGTGCAGTCGAATGAGTGCTGAGGCATGCAGTGAATATCATTATGTTCTTACTTCACAGATGATTCGAGTAAATGTTGAGTATATTTACTTGATGAAACACAAGTCTGAATTATTGAATGGTTCAAGTAATTTCAGAGTGAAGTAGCAGATCATTGTGACAAGAGGATAAAATGTCTATGATATGATCATAGAGATGAATATCTGAGTTACGAGTTTTGGCACACAATTAAGACATTGTGGAAATTGTTTCGCAATTAATACCGCCTGGAACACCATAATGTGATGGTGTGTCCGAACATCATAGTTGCACCCTATTGGATATGGTGCGTACCATGATGTCTCTTATCGAATTACCACTATCGTTCATGGGTTAGGCATTAGAGACAACCACATTCACTTTAAATAGGGCACCACGTAATTTCGATGAGATGACACCGTATGAATTATAGTTTAGAGAAACCTAAGTTGTCGTTTCTTAAAAGTTTGGGATTTGATTAACTATAACATATCAGGGATAGATATGATGATCCTTGAAATATTCATGATGTTTGACACCGCGAAAGTAGAAATCTAGAAGGAGCATCAATTGTTGATTGTTGGTGAAACCACTAGTTTCAAGAAGGGCAAGGGAACAAAGGGATACTTCATGAAACGGCAATTCAGCTGCTGCTCTAGTGAAGAAACCCAAGGTTGAACCCAAACCCGAGACTAAGTGCTTCTGTAATAAGGGGAACAACCACTGGAGCAGCATTACCCTAGATACTTGGTAGATGAGAAGGCTGGCAAGGTCGATAGAAGTATATTGGATATACATTATGTTAATGTGTACTTTACTAGTACTCCTCTAGTTGCGACCATGCTAGAGATCGTGTAGTTCATTTGCTAGAGCTTTGCCAATGTCAAGTATCTCTTCCTTCGACCATGAGAGCGTGTAACTCCTGGATACCGTAGGAGTGCTTTGGGTGTATCAAACGTCACAACGTAACTGGGTGACTATAAAGGTGCACTACAGGTATCTCTGAAAGTATCTATTGTTTTATGCGGATCGAGACTGGGATTTGTCACTCCGTGTAAACGGAGAGGTATCTCTAGGCCCACTCGGTAGGACATCATCATATGCGCAATGTGACCAAGGAGTTGATCACGGGATGATGTGTTACGGACCGAGTAAAGTGACTTGCCGGTAACGAGATTGAATAAGGTATTGGATACCGACGATCGAATCTCGGGCAAGTAACATACCGATAGACAAAGGGAATTGAATACGGGATTGATTAAGTCCTTGACATCGTGGTTCATCCGATGAGATCATCGTGGAACATGTGGGAGCCATCATGGGTATCCAGATCCCGCTGTTGGTTATTGACCGGAGAACGTCTCGGTCATGTCTACATGTCTCCCGAACCCGTAGGGTCTACACACTTAAGGTTCGATGACGCTAGGGTTATAAAGGAAGTTTGTATGTGGTTACCGAATGTTGTTCGGAGTCCCGGATGAGATCCCGGACGTCACGAGGAGTTCCGGAATGGTCCGGAGGTAAAGATTTATATATGGGAAGTCCTATTTTGGCCACCGGAAAATGTTCGGGATTTTTCGGTATTGTACCGGGAAGGTTCTAGAAGGTTCCGGAGTGGGGCCCACCTGCATGGGGGGACCCACATGGACGTGGGTAGTGGGGGAAAGGCCCCACACCCCTGGTCAAGGCGCACCAAGATCCCCCCTTAGAAGGAATAAGATCATATCCCGAAGGGATAAGATCAAGATCCCTAAAAAAGGGGGATAACAATCGGTGGGGAAGGAAATAATGAGATTTCTTTCCTCCCACCTTGGCCAACGCCCCAATGGACTTGGAGGGCAAGAAACCATCCCCTCCACCCCTATATACAGTGGGGAGGCGCATGGGAGCTATACACGAAGTTCTAGCACAGCCCTACCTCTCTTCCTACTCCTCCTCTCCCATGGTGCTTGGCGAAGCCCTGCTGGATTGCCACGCTCCTCCACCACCACCACGCCGTTATGCTGCTGTTGGATGGAGTCTTCCTCAACCTCTCCCTCTCTCCTTGCTGGATCAAGGCGTGGGAGACGTCACCGGGCTGTACGTGTGTTGAACGCGGAGGTGCCGTCCGTTCGGCACTAGGATCATCGGTGATTTGAATCACGACAAGTACGACTCCATCAACCCCGTTCACTTGAACGCTTCCGCTTAGCGATCTACAAGGGTATGTAGATGCACTCTCTTTCTACTCGTTGCTGGTCTCTCCATAGATAGATCTTGGTGACACGTAGGAAAATTTTGAATTTCTGCTACGTTCCCCAACAACTAGCGCCCCTCCCCGTACAACAGAAATGAAAGTTGAGTTGCAACCAAGTTATAAGACATGCAGTTGCGTGCCTAGTGTGGGGCATGCAACTGGGCCCATCTCTCTTGACGTCCCCCCTCCGACAAAACAAAAGTCATCCCAGTTGTGACCAAGTTAGAAGACATGGAGTTGCATGCCCATTGTGGGACTTGCAGCTGGCGCCTCTCCCAGCACAACAAAAATGAAAGCGAGCTTGCAACCAAGTTATAGGACATGCAGTTGCGACCAAGTTAGAAGACTTGCACTTGCGCGCCTGGTGTAAGACATGCAACTGAGCCCCATCTCTCTCGACTTAGCCCCCTCCGACAAAACAAAGGCCCCCTAGTTGATACCAAGTTAGAAAACATGCAGTTGCGTGCCCATTGTAGGATATGCAACTAGCGCCTCTCCCAGCACAACAAAACTGGAAGTCGAGTTCCAACCAAGTAAAACCAACAAAAGGGCTATACAACTCCTAGTTATGGCCCAGTAATACATATGAGGGGATTTGAGTTCAGAGATAATCCTCAAAAACATGGATCTGATTTCGCGAAAGTAATGTTTCAGCAAAATCATATTCTTCAACCAACTAATGTCGACTAGAATAAAACAAAACAAGTGAGTTTGTAACATCCCAAATTTTCAATTTGGAATGTTATAAAATAGATCATCATTGCATATCATATTTATTGCATTTTGGCTCGATCCTAGAAATTCTACGGAACTCAAGGACCCACGGAGAGAGTTGGGGATTTCGTAAAATTCATATTTGAGTTTTCTCAAATTTTTGAAATAGGATCATTTGATTTGATTTATTTTATCTTCAATTATTTAAATTATAAAAATACGAGAGAGGGAATAAAATGACTTTCCCAAAATAAAGAAATATTGAGGATTTAATAAAAAAATCAAATAAGATTTTTATTTTGGATTTTATTGCTATTTTATTTGAATTTAGGAAAAATGCGCGTTTTTCAAAATTGCATTTAGGCCCAAATAAATGCTCACCTTGTCTGGCTTGATTTTAGAAGTCGGGGAAAATTTATTTCGGGATTTTTGGAGTCTTCTAATATTTCTTTCATTTGATTTTCTGCGCGAAAATTATTATTTTTTTAAAAAAGTCCAAACCGATCTTGGGCCGTAACCGGCCAGGACTCCGCTTGGCCGGGGGTCTTTATATAGCGCGCCCTGGGCCACCCCAGCCCAAGCCCACCCGCCGCCGCCCCCAAACCCTAACCCTAGCCACCGCCTACCGCCGCCGCCCTGCGTCGCCGTCGCCGCCGCCGCCACCGCCGGAGCCGCCGAGGTTGACCCCACCGCCGCCGTTTTTTTAGAAAAACCATTCGGTTTTTCGTCGGTTTTTCGTCGGTTTCTTTTTTGATACGTTTTTTTCTATCAGATCGGTTTTTTTCCGGTTTAGGTTAGTTAGCGAGCGTTCGCTCATTCGTTCATTTTAACGAACGTGCTCATTGTTTAGAGCCAGATAACGAACGTTCATTCGGGAATGGAGGAAGCAACGGCCAGAACCGTACCAACCCATCAACCCCAGCCAAGAAAGATTTGAGCCAAGTCACTTTCTTTAAGTGTCAGAAGACCGGACATTACGCCAATGAATGTCCCGAAGGCCAAAACGGAAATGGAAATGGAAGCTCGGGGAAGAAACCGAACCCTTTCAATCGGGGACAGGTGAACCACGTTAAGGTGGAGGAGGTTGAAGCCCAACCAGATGCAGTAATAGGTAAGCTTTTGGTTAAGTCATTTACTGCACTCGTTCTTTTTGATACTAGTGCATCACATTCATACATATCAAGGGGATTTGTGGATAAGTATAAACTGCCCACCAAGGTTCTAGGAACACCCATGTTAGTAACCTCGCCAGGAGCGGAGTATATGGCCAGTCGAGGATGTTTTCAAGTGCCATTGAGTATAGGCAAGCATGTCTTCCCCTCAGATTTAATCATTTTGGAAACTCAAGGTTTGGATGTGATTCTAGGTATGTATTGGCTATTGATGTATGGAGGAAACATCGATTGCGCTAGGAAGTCAATTTTGCTTACTACCCTAAAAAGGAGAAGGATAAAGTATGTATCAAGACATGAGCCGAAGGGGATGCACGTAAATTCCTTGTCAGGAGTTGTGCAGGAGGAAGTACCAGTAATGAAGGATTTTCCTGATGTATTTCCAGAAGAGTTGCTAGGCATGCCACCGGATAGAGACATCGAGTTTTTGATTGAGCTTTTGCCAGGCACAGGACCAATATCTAAGAGACCGTACCGGATGCCCGCAAAAGATTTGGAGGAAATTAAGAAGCAGATTAAGGAGTTACTGGATAAAGGATATATTCGCCCAAGTTCTTAACCTTGGGGATCACCAGTACTTCTAGTGGAGAAGAAGGATGGATCATTGAGGATGGTTGTTGACTATCGAGGATTGAATGCAGTAACAATCAAGAACAAGTACCCACTGCCGATGATCAATGATCTGTTTGACCGATTGCAAGGAGCAAAGGTATTTTCCAAGATCGATTTGCGATCAGGATACCATCAGTTGAGGATTCGAGAGCAGGATATACCTAAGATAGCTTTTACCACCAGGTACGGGCTATATGAGTATACCGTTATGTCGTTTGGTCTGACTAACGCACCTGCCTATTTCATGAACATGATGAACCAGGTGTTTATGGAGTTCTTGGATAAGTTCATCGTGGTGTTCATTGATGATATTTTGGTCTACTCAAAGAACGAAGAAGAGCATAAGGAGCATTTGCGTTTGGTATTGGAGAAGCTCCAAGAACACCAGTTATACGCCAAGTTCAGCAAGTGTGAATTTTGGTTGAAGGAAGTTGGATTCCTCGGACATGTTATATCCGGAGAAGGTATAGCAGTAGACCCCACCAAGGTTCTCACCGTGACAAATTGGGTAGCACCAACAACAGTAGGAGAGATCCGGAGTTTCCTTGGATTGGCAGGATACTACCAGAGATTCATTGAGAATTTCTCAAAGATTGCAAAGCCCATGGCGGAATTGTTGAAGAAGGATACCAAGTTCATTTGGACTGAGGAATGTGAGGCCAGTTTCCAAGAATTGAAGAAACATTTGGTTACCTCACCAGTGTTGATTCTGCTAGATCAGAGCAAGGATTATGAGGTGTATTGCGACGCTTCACGTCGAGGACTGGGAGCAGTGCTTATGCAGGAGGGAAAAGTTGTTTCGCATGCTTCACGACAGCTTAAACCTCATGAGTTGAATTATGCCACGCATGATTTGGAGTTAGTAGCCGTAGTGCATGCATTGAAGACATGGAGACATTTTCTTATAGGAAACCATTATGAGGTGTACACGGATCACAAGAGTTTGAAGTACATTTTCACGCAGAAGGAGTTGAATCTTAGGCAGAGGAGATGGTTGGAGCTCATCAAGGATTATGACATGAGATTGCATTATCACCCGGGAAAGGCTAACGTAGTAGCCGACGTGTTGAGCCGTAAGAGCCATGTCAACACACTCATGACCGGAGAGTTACCGAAGGAGCTAGCCGAGGACCTTCGTGAGCTATGTTTAGAGATAGTTCCGAGAGGCTATGTAGCAGCATTGGAGATTCAGTCGACCTTGATGGATAAGATCAGAGAAGGCCAGAAGACCGACAAGGAAATTGCTGAGATAAAGGAGAAAATGAGCAAAGGAAAAGCTAAAGGTTTTCGTGAGGATGAGCACGACACCTTATGGTTTGACGACCGTGTTTATGTGCCTAATGACCCGGAGATCAGGAGGTTGATTCTACAGGAGGCTCATGATTCGTCGTATTCGATTCACCCAGGAAATACCAAGATGTATTTGGATTTGAAGGACACTTTCTGGTGGACTGGAATGAAGAAGGATATTGCCGAGTATGTAGCAGTTTGTGATGTATGTCAGAGAGTAAAAGCAGAGTATCAAAAGCCAGCAGGATTGTTACAACCATTGCCGATACCCGAATGGAAGTGGGATAAACTAGGCATGGATTTTATCACGGGATTGCCCAGGACTCGTTCAGGCTATGACCCAATTTGGGTTGTAGTCGATCGTTTGACGAAGGTAGCACATTTCATCCCAGTGAAGACCACTTACACCAGTGCTAAGTTGGCCAAGATATATATGACCATGATCGTATGTCTGCATGGAGTTCCGAGGATCATTGTATCAGATAGAGGAACCCAGTTTACCTCAAAGTTCTGGAATCAGTTGCATGAAACTTTGGGTACTAGATTAGAGTTCAGCACAGCTTTTCATCCGCAAACAGATGGACAAACCGAGAGAGTCAATCAAAGTTCGGAGGATATGCTGAGAGCTTGTGCGCTAGATTGCAGATCTAGTTGGGACGATAATTTGCCATATGCAGAGTTCTCTTACAACAACAATTATCAATCCAGTTTGAAGATGGCCCCTTTTGAAGCCTTATACGGAAGGAGGTGCAGGAACCCGTTGTCGTGGGATGAAGCTGGAGACTGTCAGTTGTTTGGACCGGATTTGATTAAGGAGTCTGAACGGAAACTGAAGTTGATTCGCGGCAGGCTCAAGGTAGCCCAGTCTAGGCAGAGAAGCTATGCAGATTCAAAATGCAAGGAGATAGTTTACGAAGTCGGAGATAGAGTTTATCTTCGTGTATCTCCACTTCGAGGGATTAAGCGCTTTGGAGTTAAGGGAAAGCTAGCGCCATGTTTTGTGGGACCATACAAAGTTTTGGAGCGTATGGGAGAGGTTGCCTACAAGTTGGAATTGCCTGAAGGATTGTCAGGAGTTCAGGACGTGTTCCACGTTTCTCAGTTGAAGAAGTGCCACGCAGAGATGGCTGATATACCGCTGAGAGATACAGTGCCGCTAGAGGCGATTCAGTTGGACAGTAATTTGACCTACGAGGAAAAACCAGTTAAGATTCTTGATTATGCCAGCCGAGTCACCCGCAGCAAGGTTATCAAGTTTTGCAAAGTTCAGTGGAGCCACCACACCGAGGATGAAGCCACCTGGGAGAGACAGGAAGATCTGCTGAAGGACGACCCTCACCTATTTTCTAGCCAACCCGAATCTCGAGGGCGAGATTTATCTTAAGGGGGTAGGTTTGTAACATCCCAAATTTTCAATTTGGAATGTTATACAATAGATCATCATTGCATATCATATTTATTGCATTTTGGCTCGATCCTAGAAATTATACGCAACTCAAGGACCCACGGAGAGAGTTGGGGATTTCGTAAATTTCATATTTGAGTTTTCTCAAATTTTTGAAATAGGATCATTTCATTTTATTTATTTTATCTTCAATTATTTCAATTATAAAAATATGAGAGAGAGAATAAAATTACTTTTCCAAAATAAAGAAATATTGAGGATTTAATAAAAAAATCAAATAAGATTTTTATTTTGGATTTTATTGCTATTTTATTTGAATTTAGGAAAAATGCGCGTTTTTCAAAATTGCATTTAGGCCCAAATAAATGTTCTTCTTGTCCGTCTTGATTTTAGAAGTCGGAGAAAATTTATTTCGGGATTTTTGGAGTCCGTTTAGTATTTCTTTCGTTTGATTTTCTGCGAGAAAATTATTTTAAAAAAAATGCCTGAACCGACCTTGGGCCGTAACCGGCCAGGACTCCGCCTGGACGGGGGTCTTTATATAGCGGGCCCCGGGCCGCCCCAGCCCAAGCCGCCGTCGCCGCCCCAGCCCACCCGTCGCCGCCCCCAAACTCTAACCCTAGTCGCCGCCTGCCGCCGCCGCCGCCCCGCGCCGCCATCACCGGAGCCGCCGCCGCCGAGGTTGACCCGCCGCCGCCGTTTTTTTAGAAAAACCGTTCGGTTTTTTCGTCGGTTTTTTGATCCGTTTTTTCTATCAGATCGGTTTTTTCGGTTTAGGTTAGTTAGCGAGCGTTCGCTCGTTCGTTCGTTTTAACGAACGCGTTCATTGTTTAGATCCAGATAACGAACGTTCGTTCGTTAATCTGTTCGTCGTTTTTCTTTTTCTCGGATTTATTCCGTGATTTTTCTGATCGCGATTTCTGATCCGATTTTCGTTTTAGTATAACTTTTCGCTCGTTTATCAGAATTAGGCGATTCAAGCGCCTAGAGTTTCGTCTCGAAACCCTCTTTCCGAATAATCTACTCAAACAAGTTTTTACTTCTGTAAAATTTTGACTTAGGTACAGATTAGTAAATGAAGCTTGTTTCTTTCGCCGTCTGACTTTCGTTGTTTCGTTTGATTTGATTCTTTTTGCAAACCGGAGTTTTTAAGTTGAACTTTCTGGTTAGATCTCTTATTTGAGTTTTACCTGTGCATTAGATGAGTACTTATCGCGCCGCTTGCTACTTCGAATCCCTAGGTTTCACGGATCATCAGCAAGGCAAGTAACACTTTGATCATATCCCTTTACTACCCAGTTTTATTGCATTAGATCAATCCTCAAACAATTGCATGATTAGGATCTGATTAATATGTGAGTTTTGGGAAGTAGATGAGGTAGTACCTATTACCTGTTTTATTATCAAACCATTGGGAGTTACTTCTACGTTTGCTTATTATGCCATGCTATGCTAGTAGACATGGATTGGGTGAGTGTATCCATGACAGATGGGAGATTGTTAATTAATAGTTTATTTAAGGTGGCAACTTTAATACATATCTAGGTGGATTGAGGTACCTGGGTATTCCAGGATTGCATGTTTGTTTTTGGACCGCCACCCAGACTCAAAGGGATCATAAGATTATTCATGCTAGAAACTTCTGTGTGCAGCCACATGCTATTATGGGCTCTAGCATAGTGGATTAAGTCGTGCGAACTCTTACAGTGGTAGACTAGCAGATGTAGGGGAAAGTACGTGTACGGGTCTACCCATCATAAGGTGCTAGCGCTTCTGAAAGACTATGTCTCATTCATCCATTTCTCAAACACCATGTAGTGCGAGAAAACCAACGGAGGAGATCGAGTCGTGTGGGGAAAAGTGCGCAAACCTCTGCAGAGTGTATAAACTAATCATGATTAGCCGTGTCCCCGGTTATGGACGTTTTGAGTATCTAGCTCTGTTGGAAAAGGCAGTGCCTAGGAGGCGCTTAGGCACGCCTAGGCGCTAGGCGATGGCTAAATGCCTCGCCTAGGGCATAAATGGAAGTCTAGGCAGGGCAAGCAAGGAATTGTCTACCCAAGCAAGGAGTCATGCCATATTGCACTCATATGCCAAACAGGCCATATTCCAATGGTAGTAGCTGGCAATTAACTTATTTAATGCCCTAAATTAATATCGACGCACACATAATACTCACAAATACACCCCGATAGTAAAAATATATTACCGCCTATTTCACGCCTAGGGCGCTTAAGCACCTCCTAGGCACTAGGCGAAGGCCAACCGCCTCGCTTATGCCTACCGCTTTTTCCAACCTTGGTATCTAGTACTTGGATTATCATGTGAATCTCATCATGTTACTTTAATTAATATTGCTGGGTTTGTTTAATGATGATGTTACTTAATTGGGATTGAGAATGCTATCAACCATTCTCAATGTTTAACAACCACCATGATAGTTAAGTAAATCTATTCCTTTGCAGTAGGAAAAAATTGGCTTTATGCAAAAACTGTAACCATAGAGCTTTCCACCAGCCATATATGCATGTAGTATAGCATTATTCTTTCATTACTCTCTATGTGTTACATTGTCAGCATATTCCATGTGCTGACCCGTTTTCCGGCTGCAACGTTAATGTTGCAAACTTTTCAGACGACGAGTAAGATGCCTTAGGATCGTGGTCCTATACTCAGTGATGCCGTTGGAGTTGATGGACTCACTTATCTTCCAAGCCTTTCGTTGTTATCGTTATTAAATGGCCTTAAGCCATATTTATTGTAATAAGCTCTCTTTAAGCCATTCGATGTAATAAGTGTGTGATTGCCACTCTGTTATAAATCCTTCAAGTACTGTGTATGTCAGCATTACTGATCCAGGGATGACACTGATGCACAGAGATCAGACTGTTTGAGGTCTGGTCGCTACAATTGAATCACTCCTGCTGATGGCTTCAGTAATGTGTATGAGGGGATATGAGAGAAGCACTTCTTGGGACACCAAAAAATATCTCAATAAAGAACAGTATACATGATAGCACTCACCAGATTAAAAAAATGTGTCAAAAAAAAGATAACTAGCAGAGGTTTATATCCTAAAAAACAAAAAAGAATGTCAACTTAGCAAAAAACCTAAACACGCATCTCTCTTGTCACCTACTCATGAACAAAGGGTGTAAAAAATGCACTATACTCTCTGCAGAGAGGGGGTGTGAAAATATCTCTATAAGTACGTACAAGCATAAAAAATGTGTTGATAAAATACTACTTCCAGTACAATCTGACGGAGAAACACACTTCATCTTCAGTCCCTTGGCCTACTAAAAGAAATTTAGTACTACTAGTTGTAAAATAATATTTACTGGAAAGAACCTCAAAATAAACAGCAAAAAAAAGCAAAAACAAATCTGAATGACACTTGAAAGTGGCACATAAAAACGGAGCTTTATTTATCGAGGTAAGTGAATCTACCTACAATCAAAGAAACCAGTTTCATCGTCAAAAAATCCAGCACACCGACATTGCCGATAGACACACGTGAGCGAGAGACATGTAGTTGTAAACTAGAAGGCAATATTTCCAAATAAACATAAAAATAGCAAGTTTTTTCAATAAATAATTTAAAACAAAAAGGTAGGAAGAATGGCCATTAGCCTGAAAAATATTTGTGAAGACCACACAAAAAAGTCACATAATCAACCGATTTTGCAAAATGAACACGCCCAAAGTTGCTTATTCCATTGGAACTCGACTTCCAGGTCGGGAAAGAAGAAATTCCAGAAATACAAAGAAATAAAAAAAATATAAAATGACACATATCAGGCATGTTTCTATCTCATCCCCGCACACACTACCTCTTCGTAGTTGCAAACACATTGTACTCCTTGCAGTTGTTCGTGAGTTTGGATGTAGGCAGTTGTGCAGGCGTTCTACCCCCTTGTAGTTGCACGTGGTTCCGACAAATACAATTGTGCGTATGGGACACATATTTTTTAGTGGTAAAAATACAAAGAAGAAGCAATTGTTTCTCTATCAACCTGACAACGAAAATAATAAGACATATAAACATGACTAAAATATTTTTTGGTAATACATAAATTAGACAAGCAAAAACTATAAAAAGAAATAGGCAATATAATAAACAAAAATATCATGTAGAAAAGACATCAACAAAGTTAGAGTTAAAATAGCTCAAGCGTCCCAAAATGGTATTTTACAATTTTTTAGATGGTCCATATTTCAATAAAAATAAAGAAATGAAAATGTAAATAAATGTCAAAATAGCTTAATAAAAATGATAAATAAATACACTGAAATAGAAAAAAATAAAAATAAAAGAAGGATAAAAGTAGACGTGAATACACAAACTGAGCTGCCCTAGTGAGCTTACTGTGCACACTTGCCCAACAAAAATATAAGGACAAATACAAATGTATTCACATGGAAGACCTATGAGAAAATAAAAAACAGAAAAGGAAAAAATATAAAGCTGCAAGCGACAACCCATGGCCCAGATAGGAAAGCAATGCAGTGGCAGAAGGTCCAGTGCCCGCCGGGGAGGAAATCACTAATTAAGGAGTACTCCTTGTGGAGATCACTCCAACTTCCCAGGTTGTGACAAGTGGCGTGCTGCATGTGCGCCACTTGTCGCAACCTGGGAGTTTTCCCTTTTTTCGTAGATCCATTTATTCAAAATGTTTTATCTCTTAAACCGTGAGTCTAAATCTCGAACCGCTTTCGCCATTGGATTCCTCGCGTCGAGATCTTCAAAACTAGATCCCATGTTGATAGGTTTTGACGAACTTTTTTTCCATGAAAAAAACCGGACAAAAAAAAACCGACGAAAAAACAGAACCGGGAACACGGGTTTTTTTCCTTTCCGAAAGAGGCACGCCCTGTGCCTCTCGCGAAAGCACAACCATGCCTCTGGCGGAAGCAAAACCGTGCCTCTCGCGAAAGAAAGAAAAAACAGAAAACGCGTTTTTTCCCTTTCCGAAAAAGGCACGCCCGTGCCTCTCGTGAAAGCACAACCGTGCCTCTAGCAGAAGCAAAACCGTGCCTCTCGCGAAAGAAAAAAAAATAGAAAATGCATTTTTTTCCTTTCCAAAAGAGGCACGCAAGTGCCTCTCACGAAAGCACAATTGTGCCTGGAGGAAGCAAAACCGTGCCT
>NC_041385.1:753995712-754019722 GCF_002162155.2 Triticum dicoccoides
AAAAAACAGAAAACGCGTTTTTTCCTTTCCGAAAGAGGCACAACCGTGCCTCTCGCAAAAGCACAACCGTGCCTCTCGCGAAAACAAAATCGTGACTCTCGCAAAAAAAAAATGCATTTTTTTACGCAAAAAGAGTATTTTTTTCAAAAAAAAATTTGGTCGAAAAGCTAGGGAAGACCGGTAGAAAACCAAAACGTAAAAAAAAACCAAAAAAAAAACTTTTAAAAAGCCGAAAACGCGTGCGTAAAAATAAAAAGAACGAAATCCGGATGGAGTACCCAGAGCGCGACACGTGACGAATGGCTGTGAACGTGTCAAGTGGCGCTGATCGTTGCGGGTCTCCCGAAGGAGCGCTCGTTAATTAGTTGCTCCCACAAAGCCCAGTACATTTTGGACAAGAAATACATTAGCGCAACAGAACACAGATCGATTAAAGCAAAAGCAAATGGTACAGCTAATCTCGTCGACTGAGACTTCACTAAATCTCAGTCGACTGAGATATAGCAAAACCCTTAAGATAAACTCAGATTGAAACGCCGCCTCCTCGGCCTTTGTCTCTCTAGTGCTAGTAGTTTCCCCGCCGGCAGATCTGCTCCGCTACGCTCCCCTCACCGGGCAGGCACCATGATGCACTACCTGTACCAGCAGGAGATCTAGCGGGAGAACCGGCGGCGGAGCCTGCTACTTCGGCAGATGGAGGAAGGCCGCGCCGAGCTGCTCAACTGGCCTGATCTGCTCCAGCGCGGACGATATGCGCACTACCTTAGGATCATCACCAGGGTACACTCCGTAAATCACCACCATCTATCTATCTATCTATCTATCTGTTTCTATCTAATACTCTGAAAAAAGCGCCGAGTATACTCCATAAATCTGTCAGCAAAATAACCTAGCGTGACAGGCTACTAGGGCCAGGGTTTTCTGAAGTTCGGTAGGGCTGCAACGGCAGTGTTAGTTTTTCTTCAGTTTCGTCATATAGCATTTTTCTCGTTTCAGTTAGACAGCGCCTGAGGACGCGGCATGTGCGATCCCGAGGCCCTTATCTTGCGGCATGAGCACGCCCATAGTCGTGGGATGGCACGATCCAGTAGTGGGGGCTGTTCTTGATCCGTTTTTCCAGTTCAGCAAGTGAATAAGAAGAGAGAAGCAGAAAAGCAGCAAGAATCGCGCTGCACAAAAAACAGAGTCTCACGCGAGAGTTTTTCGCCATTGACAGAGCTCCGAGCTCGGTGATAACAATTGGCATCAGAGCCGTTTTTGGTCCAGGGCATGGCCGGGGACGACTCTGGCAGCAAGTCACCATCGACGCCGCGCGCAAAGGGCTCCGACGGCTCAGAGTTAGTCATGGCAGAGAGATGCATGGCGCGGGTGGTGCGCGACACCGGCGGTGCGCCGTGGCCGCAGCTGACGAGGACCAACTACACCGACTGGGCCGTCCTCATGCAGGTCATAATTGAGGGGCGGCACCTATGGGACGCCGTGGTGACGGGCACGGCGGAGCGCAGCGACGATCGGCTCGCGCTCGAGGCCATCCTTCGAGGAGTGCCACCGGAGATGGGTCCTACGCTCGCCGGCAAAGCCACGGCGAAGGAGGCGTGGGAGTCCGTCAAGACGATGTGCCTCGGTGTGGCCCGCGTCCGCGAAGCGAAGCTCGCGACTCTCTCCAAGCAGTACAACGACATCCGCTTCACCGACGGCGAGACGATCGACGACTTCGCTATGAGGATCACGAACATGGTGGCCCAGACGGCGCAGCTCGGGGAGACCGTTCTGGAGAAATGTGTCATCCGCAAGTTCCTCTGCGTCGTCCCGAAGAGGTACTCCCAGATGGCCTTGTCAATCGAGACTCTTGTTGATGTGGACACACTCTCTGTCGAGGAGCTCACCGGACGGCTGAGAGCCGCCGAGGAGCGGTACAATCTCGACCAGGTGGACTCAGGCGTGGGCCACCTCATGTTCACGGCGGAGGAGTGGCTCGCGCGCATGAAGCACAACGAGAATGACGGGTCCGGAGGCAGTGGATCCGGCTAAGGTCGTGGTGGTGGATGCCGCGGGCGAGGCTGCGGACGCGGTGGCGGACGTGGCACCGGCAGCCGTGCGAAACCCACAGATCAGTGTCGTCACTGTAAAAAGTACGGGCACTGGGCGCGGGAATGCGAGACGCACCTCCACGAGGAGCGGGAGGAAGCGAACCTAGCCGAACAAGGTGGACACGCCGCGGACGGGCACGACGACGACCCGACGCTCCTGATGGCGGTGATCACCGCGACCCCGACACAGAGCACCAGGGAGCATGTCATGCTCAACGAGGAGCGGGCAGAGGCAAACCTGGGCGCCGAGGAGGCGCCGTGCGACGGCTGTTGGTTGCTGGACACCGGCGCGTCCAACCATATGACCAGCGATCGATCGGCGTTCGCGGAACTGGATGAGGGCGTCACCGGCAGCGTCAGGTTCGGGGACGGCTCCAGCGTGGCTATCCGTGGCCGCAGCACGGTCACGTTCACCGTGTGCAGCGGCGACCACCGCGCCCTCACCAACGTTTACTTCATCCCGCGCCTCAAGACGAGCATCATCAGCCTTGGACAATTGGACGAGCACGGGTGCACCACGAAGATCCATGGCGGCGTTCTGACACTGTACGATCGCTGCCAGAATGAACTCGCTTAGGTACGCCGAAATGGCAGACGTCTGTATGTTGTGCGCCTGGATATAGCGCATCCTATTTGCCTGGCAGCGCATGGCGGCGATGAGGCATGGAAGTGGCATGCCAGGTTCGGCCATCTGCACTTCGACGCGCTCCGGCACATGGGGCGCGCTGACATGGTGCGCGGGATGCCATTGGTGGATCACGCCGGGCAGATCTGCGACGTGTGCCTGGTAGGGAAGCAACGGCCTGCTCCGTTTCCCTCTTAGGCACAGTACCGAGCGATAGGGCCGCTCGAGCTGGTTCATGCCGATCTGTGCGGGCCCATCACTCCAGCTACTCCCGGCGGCAAGCGCTACTTTATGCTCGTCGTGGACGATCATAGCCGCTATATGTGGGCTATGATGCTGCCAGCGAAGGATGCTGCCGCAGCCAGCATCAAGCAGTTCGTTGCCGCGGCAGAGGTGGAGCAAGGTGCACGTCTGCGCGTGTTCCGGACGGACCGGGCGGCGAGTTCACCTCCAGCGCACTCGGCGAGTACTTCGCAGAACAAGGCGTACAGAGGCATCTGACGGTGCCTTACTCGCCGCAGCAGAACGACGTGCTGGAACGGCGTAATCAGACCGTTGTTGGCATGGCGAGGAGCATGCTCAAGGCGAAGAACATGCCGAGCTGGTTTTGGGGGGAGGCCGCGGCGACTGCGGTGTTCATCCTCAACAGATCCTACACACACAGCGTCGATGGCAAAACCCCGTACGAGGTGTGGTACAGCAAGAAACCTGCCGTGCATTTCCTGCGCACTTTCGGCTGCGTCGTCTATGTCAAGAACACGCGGCCTGAGCTGAAGAAGCTCGACGACCGCAGCACCAAGATGGTCTTCATCGGCTACAAAGCGGGCTCGAAGGCATATAGGGTGTACGATCCATTAACCAAGCGCGTGTGCGCGTCACGGGACGTGGTGTTTGACGAGGGCGCAAGCTGGGACTGGGGCGCCACGGGCGAGCACACGGCGGAGCCTTTTGCCGTCCACCACGAGCTCCCTCTGCCCACTGGAGGGCGGAGCGTGAACACCGCTGCTGGCGATTCGAGCGGGGACCAAGAAGGAGGCCACAACCCCGTGGTGAACTCACCAGCCACGCCCACAAGCGGGAGCGTGGGCGGTTCGCCCGCCACGCCCCAGAGCGCAGCCGCGTAGCTCTCCAGGGACACCGTGGACCGGCGCGTCCATGGCCTCTTCAGACGGGTCCGGCGGCGGGGCGTCTCCGGACAAGGCGCCAGGGGCGGTCGAGTTCGTCACGCCACCCGCGACACACTACGACTCGTACAATGCTGATGACGATCCGTTCGCGGGGCATCGCTTCCGCCGTCTTACGGACATGTACGGGAGTGCGGGCGGGTCGACTGCGGCTGAGGAACGCCTCTTGCTGGCCGAGGAAGAGCCGGCTACGTTTGCTGAAGCTGCTCCCCACGAGAGCTGGCGAAGCGCGATGCTGGAGGAGCTGGCATCCATCAAAGAAAATGGCACCTGGACGCTCACTGGTCTGCCTGCAGGTCACACGGCCATTGGCCTCAAGTGGGTATTTAAGCTGAAGAAAAATGCCGCCCGCGCCATTGTCAAACACAAGGCGAGACTCGTGGCTAGGGGTTTTGTTCAGAAGGAGGGCGTGGACTACGACGACGCGTTCGCGCCCGTGGCCAGGCTGGACTCCGTGCGCGTCATGGTCGCCACGGCAGCACGGCGTGGCTGGGAGCTGCACCACCTCGACGTCAAATCGGCCTTCCTCAACGGCGAGCTCAAAGAGGAGGTCTACGTCACGCAGCCACCTGGTTTCGCGCGGAGAGGCGAGGAGCACAAGGTGTTCCGTCTCCACAAGGCACTCTACGGGTTGCGACAGGCGCCACGAGCTTGGAAAGCCAAACTTGACTGCACCATGCAGCAACTTGGGTTCACAAGCTGCCCGTCAGAGCATGCCCTGTATGCATGGGGCAAGGGACAAGCACGGCTCCTGGTCGGTGTCTACGTCGATGATCTCGTGGTCACCGGAGCCGACGTCAAGGCGATTCGCAACTTCAAAACAGAGATGATGGCCAGGTTTCGCATGAGTGACCTTGGGTTGCTTAGCTTCTACCTTGGCATAGAGGTGAAGCAGGGCGTCGGTGGGATCACCCTGTCGCAGGCGGCGTACGCGGGTGAGCTCTTGGAGCGGGCAGGCATGGCGGACTGCAATCCGGTGCATGTGCCCATGGAGCCGCGCTTGAAGCTCAGCAAGGAGGGGCCAGAACCGCGTGTGGACGCCACGGAGTATCGCAGCATCATCGGAGGACTCCGCTACCTCACCCACACACGGCCCGACATCACCTTTGCCGTGGGATATTTGAGCCGTTTCATGGAGACGCCAACCACGGCGCATCTGGCCGCCGTCAAGCACCTCCTGCGCTACATCGCTGGCACCCGTAGGTATGGGTGTAAGTACACCAAGGGGGGCGATGGAGGAGGACTCGTGGGCTACAGCGACTCGGACATGGCCGGCGACATTAACGATCGCAAGAGCACATCCGGCAACATCTTCTTCCTCGGAGGAGCACCGATCACTTGGCAATCCCAGAAACAAAAGATCGTCGCGCTGTCTTCGTGTGAAGCCGAGTACGTGGCTGCAGCGACGGCAGCTTGCCAGGGCATCTGGTTGTGCAGGCTCTGAGGGGGAGCTACTCATGGAGGAGGCCGGCGCCATCACCATCTTCGTCAACAACAGGTCGGCCATCCAGCTGTGCAAGAACCCCGTCTTCCACGACCGAAGCAAACACATCGACGTTCGGTTCCACTTCATTCGGAGGTGCGTGGAGGAGGGAAAGATCAGGTCGAGCACATCGCCACCGGCGATCAGCTCGCGGACATCTTCACAAAATCACTTGGGCGCACGCGGTTCCTGGAGCTGCTTGCGTGTATCGGCATGGTCGAGGTTTAGGCTCTCTGTCACGACTAGCTTAGGGGGAGATTGTCAGCAAAATAACCTAGCGTGACAGGCTACTAGGGCCGGGGTTTTCTGAAGTTCAGTAGGGCTGCAACGGCAGTGTTAGTTTTTCTTCAGTTTCGTCATATAGCGTTTTTCTCGTTTCAGTTAGACAGCGCCTCAGGACGCGGCATGTGCGATCCCGAGGCCCTTAGCTTGCGGCATGAGCACGCCCATGGTCGTGGGATGGCATGATCCAGTAGTGGGGGCTGTTCTTGATCCGTTTTTCCTGTTCAGCAAGTGAATAAGAAGAGAGAAGCAGAAAAGCAGCAAGAATCGCGCTGCACAAAAAACAGAGTCTCACGCGAGAGTTTTTCGCCATTGACAGAGCTCGGTGATAACAAAATCATCACCAGGGTACTCCGCACTGCAATGGAGTATGTAAGTATGGAATTTGTATGCTGAATTGCCTTTTTCAATTGCAGTGCGGTACGGCCGTGCTGGGCCTGGCGATTCTAGTCTACGTGTTGGTGCTCAGGTACAAGTACCACCTGCCCGAGCTGCAGGATCCCATTGACATGGTGGCGTGTGTGTTTGTAGCTCTCTGCTTCATGCCATCTCGCTACCTCTGTACTCAAGACTAATTAGTCCACATCCAAACTTTTGGCTTCTTCTTTGCTTGCTTGGAGGATTAGCTAGGCAGGTTCATCATCTCCCGTAGGACCAGTGAAGAGTCTGTTACCCTTCTTCGTCTTGTTTCAGGCAGCAGATTGCAAGTCAGAGATGTGAAGTTGTGTTGAGGAACAACTCGTTAGCCATTTGTGTGTTCACGTGCATGGCTCGTGCCTAGATTCAGTGCTGCTGGTGTGTCATTATCTCTGCTTGCTTGTCAGCGCATCTGCGCATGGAATTGTTTACGTTTGTTCACTTCCTTGCATCTTTAAATGCAACCGTGCAATACTTTCAGTTAACCCTTTTGGTGTAGGTAACCAAACACAAGCTACGGCCCACGTGCAAGCGACCAAATAAGGAAGAAATATATACTAATAAATACAGTAGGACTACCACATGCAGCATATAACCATTACTGGATCACACGTATCTAACCAAACTGTAGGTGTATGGTCATGCTATTCGTTGAACTCTTACGTTGTAGAATCATCTGCTAAGGCATCTGAGAATATGAAAATGGATGTGATCCCATGTAATTGCTTTGATATACATCTCTTTTTTTTTTTGCGGAGGCTTTGATATACATCTAACTAGCAAGAAAAATATAGTTTATGAATGAATCTAGTTTAAGAGAAGGTCTCTTCACGCAGTGGCGGAGCCAGGAATGAAGCAAAGCCCGGGCCCAAATTTTTTTTTGGCAACAAGGAAAAACTTTGGCACTTATAACTGCCACAAAACACAGTAACACACCATGGCATTTAAAAAAAGATCATATGCAATAACAAACAAAATAAATCTTAATTGTTCAATAATTCTTGAATTTAATCTAGGCCGCCCAATCCAACAGAAGAGATATACCATGATAAAACTAGAAATAATACAGGAATGTAAAAGAGTACCAAATCAATTGTTTATTTCATTTGTGCCTCCCATAACATGATCAACGGCAGAAGAAGAAGCAACACCTTCAAGATATCAAACGTGTAATTTCATAAGAAAAGACATAAACATAGTGAAATAATGATGATTAATTAAAATCTAAAACCTTAGCTCTAAGGGGAGGTAATAGCCCTCTGCGATTCCTGTAGGCTTGAAAGCGATATAAAACATCATCATCGGGGATACTTGCAAATACATCTCGCTCAATATAGCACATCATGTTATAATTGAGCCAATCATCACCCATCTTATTCCTCAACTCGGTCTTGATAATACTCATAGCCGAGAAAGCTCTTTCCACTGACGCGGTTGCAACCGGCAAGATCAATGCCAACTCTATGAGTCGATATATCAAAGGAAAAATAGTGTGTCTACCAGTTTGAACCATCTTCACAGCAAGATTACCAAGGTCATTACAACATTCAAAATCCGGATCAGCTCTCACAACAGAAATGAATGTTTCAAGTTGGTTTCTAAGGACAAAGGAGATCTCATATATGGAGAAGTCATCAGCATACAACTCAGCAAGTTCAACAAGTTTATCCTCATCAAAATTAGCAAATGGGTTCCTTGGATCAAGACAAGCAATGCATCTCAACAATTGAGTGGACCTTTCGGCAAAACGATTATTTAACTCAACAATAATTTGGTCATGCACAACATTGAATATTTCATATCTGAAGCGGTGATAGTAAGTTACCATTTGACCACCACGCCCCCTTGAACGACCTCGAGCTGGTATTGCATCATCCATGTTAGGCAATACAATGTTGTGTTTAACACAAAAGTCATTTGTCTCTTTCAGGAGCTCATCCCAACCATTTTCTCTTATATCTTGAAGTTTCTTCAAGGTGACCCCAATCAAACTTACTGCAAGAACAATGTTCTGATCTTTCTTTTGGAAGCATTGTGACAACTCATTGTCTTACCCAATAGTTTAATCATAAGATGCAATATGAAAACAAACTCAAAACTTTCCATCTGAGAAATCAAGCCACCTGCCGTGGCTCTTTGTGTTAAAGTTTCTGCATCATCATGAATGTTCTCTAATACTTGCAAAACAGATGTCCACATCATAATAAATCGACACAAAGTTTTATGATGTGTGCCCCACCGTGTATCTCCGGGTCTTACAAGGTTGGTTGCTTGGTTTTTCCCTCTTCCTGAAAAAATTCCTCCTTTTGTTCTTATTATCTCCGGGTCTTATTATCACTATATTCCAACCAATTGAGATGGTTCTTGAACAAACTAGCTTGAAAGCTTCTTTCTTTAGAAGAATTTCCTCTTTTTGTTTTTCTATATTTTTGATCAGTCGGTTGGCATGGACCCATATTTATATACATCCTTCTAGCAACATCTCTAAGGTCCGGATCTAAGCTTTCAGTGGGTTTCCTAAGACCAGGATCGGGCTGAATATCACCTTCACTAAGTTGAGCACGAGCAGAAGCAGGGATATCAAAAATGATACTTTCTTGAGTTGGGATTGAAGGCGGGTTGCTTGAAGCCGAAGGTTGCGGTCCCATTTCTGTGGTTGTTTCAGTTTGTGGAGTTGATTCGGTCCTCTCAACTCCTTGATTCTCTGGAATTGAATCCCCGGGTGTAGACCCTTCCATTGCCGACAACGATGAAAAATATCTCTTCATCTTCTATTTCTGTGGTATGAAATGTATTGACATAAAAATGCTTCAGTTTCAAATCGATAATACAATACATATAGAATTTGGTAGAAACGGTGACTGAATAGTTGGTTCAAGGTTCAGTTAAAATTTCTTGATATCATACATAACATAGACAGGGGTTATACATCAATTCAATCGTAGTCCAGAGTTGGGCAGTGGCCAGAGTAGAGCGGCGGCGTGGAGACGGGGAGTCCAGAATCAGGAAGTAGCCGGAGTAGAGCGGCGGCGCCGCCCGGCTAGAGCAGCAGCGGCAGATTGCAGTCCACAACCCGGGAGCAGCCGAGCAGGGGATTTAGGAAGAGAAGAGCGGCGAACGAGCGAGAAAATCGCCGGCGGCCAAGGCGCCCCGGCGGCAGCGCGGCGCACAGGCGGCAAGGCGGCGGCGCGGCGCACAGAAGGGGAGGCGGCTCGGTGGCTCCTGACTCACGTGCGTGCGTGCAAAGGGAAGGGGTGTCGTGGCCTCGTGGGGGCTCGTGGCGAGGAAGCTGAGCGTCTAGGCGGTGGCCTTAGGCTGTGTCGTGGGCTAGGCCCCGGGCCCATAAGAAAAACCTACTGATATTCGCCCCTGTCTTCACGATCAATCAAAACTTGCAAAGAAACCCCTAGAGGTGATCTAGGGTTCCACCTATCCTCCGACGGCGACGTCGGAGTCCACGTAAATCCTCCACGCCGGCCGGGTTTCTTCGGCGGTGGGGAGTCACCACAACGGCGGCGCCCTAGGGAACCGCTTGCATGGCGAATCTACCGCACACGAACGCGCTGGGCGGAGAGGGGAGTGAGAAGGAAGAGACGAGGGTAGACTTTGATCTTGCTGGGAAACAGCAGGTAGGGGGAGGAGGTGTGGAGGAAGAAGAATCTAGGATGATGGAGGGAGGATCGGGTAGTGGAAACAAGGAAGGGGATGAAGAGGAGGAGTAGGACTATTACGGTCTAGTGCCGGATCTGGAAGACAGATTTGAAGGGATGAAATTGCATGGAGAGGAGGAAGATGATCTCGATCTCTCAGGTGAAGTAGATGATCTGATAAAGGGCGTGCGTTGGCTAGGGCTGTTCCGCCTGTATACCACGAAGCCCTTCAGCCATGCAGCGTTGTTGAAGCAGATGAGGAACGCGTGGGCGGCTTCACAAGGAGTAACTTTCAATGTAAAGGGCCCAAACTTATTCTTGCTCCAGTGTCATTGCCTCGGAGACTGGAAACAGATCATGGATGGGGGACCATGGATCTTTTGTTATGCGCCTGTTATCATCCAGGAGTATGATGGGTTCACCGATGTTTCAGAGTACAAGTTGAACAAGGTCCCTCTGTGGGGTAGAATTAAGGGGTTGCCGGATGGATTGACATCGAAGAAGGAACTGGCAGAGAAGATCGCAACCAAGGTTGGTGAACCGCCTTTCACGGTCATTGTCAATGAAGGAAAGATCAATCCAGCAAATGCCCTGCGTGTTAGAGTTTTTGTGGATGTAAGCACGCCTCTGGTGAGGTTTGTGCCAATTACCCTTAGGGGGTTAAAAAGATATCCTGTCTTTTATATAGGTTGCCGGACTTTTGCTTTTTCTGCGGCTTGATGGGCCATACAGTGGAGGAGTGTGGAGACGGCATACATGATCCTCGCACCTGCGAGTGGGACGAGTGGCTTCTATGGGGCTTGGAGCAACCAACCTTTGTGTCAGGAGGAGGAGGAAACATGGATGGACGAGGTGGAGGGGGCAGGTCAGGAGGAAGAGGGGGAAGAGGTGGAAGGCAAGGGAGAGGAGGACGTGAGGGTGTTAGAAGGGAGGGGGATATGCATGCCACCAGCATGGGCCATGCTCAGCAAGAGTCTTCAACTGATAATCCCAGTGCGCCCAAAAGACTTGTCTTATCAGATGGGACGGTGAATATAAGGGGCCAGGTGCTCCCAAATTTGGCTGGCAGAGTTGCTGGTACCGTTCTTCTTCTGGAAAACAATGGCGATGAACTGAATTTTGGGGCCTCCAGCACCCCTGGGAAAGCCCCGATAGTCAAGAGGAGAAGGCAAGACGGAGCTGTGAATGATGATGTCATGGTAACTGATGATCAGGCGGCCTCCGTTGGAGAGGACCGCCGGTCCCAATGAGGATGCTGTGCTGGAACTGCCGCGGGATTGGCGACCCCGCGACAGTCAAAGAGCTCCGCGATTTAGTGGAGGCATGTGCGCCGACGGTGCTTTGCATTGTGGAGACACAGATTGCGAAGTATAGGGTGGAAGGTTTGGCGGGTAGTTTAGGTTTCTCGGGTTGTTTTGGAGTAGATAGTGCAGGAAGGAGTGGTGGCGTGTGCTTGTTTTGGAAGAGTAATGTTGATCTGGAAATAAAAACTTTTCTCAATATCATATTGACTCGGTTGTGAAGGAACCGGGCAAAAACCCATGGAGCTTGTCTTGTTTTTATGGAGCAGCTAACAGGAGCCTGAGGTTCGGGACATGGGACACGATGAAATTTTTACGGGGCGAAAGTACACTGTCGTGGCTTTGCATTGGTGATTTTAATGAGATATTGCGGCCCGAGGAGCAAAGGGGTCCAAACGAGAGAGATGTTGCACAGATCGAAGGCTTCAGAGAAGCAGTAGATGTATGTGAGCTGGCTGATCTAGGGTACAAAGGCTTGGACTGGACTTTTGAGAAGAGAGTCGCTGGTGGAGAGTTTTGCAGGGTTCGGCTTGACTGAGCGCTAGCTACCACCAGTTGGTCATCCTTGTTTCTGTTCGCCTTAGTTGAACATCTCACGGCGGCAAAATCTGACCACAGCCTCATACTGTTGATGAATGAACTCGAGGCTGGTAACCTGCGGATTGCATTGAAGAAACCATTCAGATATGAGTGCTGCTCGGAAACGGATGACAGGTTTGCTGCAACCTTGAAACATGCGTGGGAGCAGGATCTACCTGCGAACAACTTGACAGAACTAGCAGCAAAGTTAACCTCGGTTGGCTCTTCACTGAGGCATTGGAGCCGAGCAAGCTTTGGGTCAGTAAGGCAAGAGCTTCGGGGGCTGCGCCAACAATTGGCAGAACTGCGAGCTAACCCTTTGCGAACTGGACCGGGGGAAGAAGAAAAGTTGATCCAAGACTGGATCGTGGAGATCTCTTACAGGGAGGAAATAATGATGAGACAGAGGTCCCGTATAGACTGGCTCCGTGCAGGTGATAGCAACACCCAATACTTCCAGAAGAAGGCTAGTGCTAGGAGAGCTCGAAACAACATATCCCAGCTGGAGAAGCCGGACGGGACAGTCACATCGGATGCCGCTGAGATGGCAGAGATGACAAGCCAGTTCTATGAAAACCTGTACCGATCGGAGGGATGCATAGGGATGGAGGAGGTCCTGTCTCATATACCGGTCAAGGTAGATGCAAATCTGAATGTCAAGTTGAATGCACCTTTTACCAATAAGGAGGTTAAGGAAGCTCTTTTTCAAATGTTCCCAACAAAAGCACCGGGGCCTGATGGGTTTCCCGCACATTTTTTTCAGCGACATTGGGATCTTTGTGGTGAAGAGGTTACGGGTATGATTATAAGATTGCTCAATGGAGAGGACTCACCAGAGGATATAAATCACACGTTCATCGTTTTGATTCCCAAGATAGCTAGTCCAAAAATCCTCGGACAATTTCGGCCTATAAGTCTTTGCAACGTGGTCTACAAGATAGCGTCAAATGTCTTAGCCAATAGGTTGAAGATCATTCTCCCAGAGGTAATTTCCGAGGAGCAGTCGGCCTTTGTGCCTGGTCGCCTTATCACTGACAATTTCATAACAACGTATGAATGCTTGCACTATATGAAGACAAGGAGAGTTAAGAAGAACCGCTTTGTTGCCCTAAAACTAGACATGATGAAGGCCTATGGCCGTTTGGAGTGGCCTTACTTAAAGGCAGTCATGCTAAAGATGGGCATTAGTCTGCGATTTACAGAGACGGTAATGCGATGTGTTTCATCCGTCACTTTCTCAGTTTTATTTAATGGGGGTAGCCTACAAGATTTCAGGCCAACGAGGGGAATGAAACAGGGGGATCCCATCTCCCCGCATCTATTCGTACTTGCAGCTGAAGGACTGTCATGCCTACTAAAGGCTCAAGATGGTGGTATTCGAGGTTTGTCGGTGGCAGAATCAGCTCCGATAGTTAATCATTTGCTCTTTGCAGACGACAGCCTTTTGTTTTTTGAAGCTAACAGTGAGAGCGCTGTGCGTGTGAGAGACATATTGAGAAGGTACTGTGATGCGTCGGGGCAACGTGTCAATACAGAAAAATCCACGATTTATTTCAGCAAGGGTGTACCGGATTCAATGCGTCATGAAATCAAGAATGCTTTGGATGTACACACCGAATCATTGTCTGAAAAATACTTGGGACTCCCTACAGATGTAGGGAGGAAGAAGGAAGGTAGTTTCAGATACCTGAAGGACAGAATATGGAAACACATTCAAGGGTGGATGGAAAAATGCTTGTCAGCAGGGGGAAAGAGGTTTTGATCAAGTCAGTAGCACAATCTATATCGACATATTCAATGTCATGTTTTAAGCTTTGCCGAGGACTAACTGAACACATAAACAACCTGCTGAGGAAGTTCTAGTGGGGAAGCAAGCAAGGTCAGAGAAAACCGGCATGGGTCTCGTGGAAAACCATGTGCAAACCAAAGAATATGGGGGGAATTGGTTTTCGGGATATCAAGTTATTTAACCTGGCTTTGCTAGCATGTCAAGTTTGGCGCCTGCTTCACGATCCGGAGTCTCTAAGCGCTCTAGTCTTGCGAGCTAGATATTACCCACACGGTAGCATCTTGGAGGCTACCATTGGCGCACAACCATCACAGGTGTGGCGCTCATTGTTGGAATGAAAAGAGATCCTGGTTTTGGGTCTGATTAAGAGAATTGGCTCGGGATTGAATACGCGCATCTGGGAAGACAACTAGCTGCCACAGGATTACAAGCTGAAACCAATATGCTCTATATCTGCTGATCCCCCGCAGCTTGTGTTAGAGCTAATCGACGAAACATCTAGGTCATGGAACACACAGAAGCTAGCTCAGCATTTTATTGCACCAGATGTGTTGGTTATAAAGAGCATACCACTGAGTTTTTGAGTGCAGCCCGACTTCTGGGCCTGGCATTATGATAGAAGAGGAGTTTTTCGGTCAAATCAGCCTACAGAATGATCAATGGAATCAAACATCAGCGAGAGGATTGGCTAGAGCATAGGCCAAGTCACTCGAACATCGAAGCTGACAGCAAGTCCTGGTCTCAACTTTGGAAAGTGAAAATACCTTCAAAGGTTAAGGTTTTTGTTTGGAGACTAGCCCAGATGTCACTACCTACTGGGTCCCTCCGCCATGAACGCAACATGGCCACATCCCCTGAGTGTGGCCTATGTCAGGAGGGATACGACTCTTGGCACCACTCCCTGTTTGAGTGCAGAATGGCACGGTGTGTATGGGCACTCTGTGATGAGGAAATTGTTGAGCATATAATATCAAACAGAACCGATGATGCACGATTATGGCTCTTCTGGCTTTTTGAATCAATGAACTAGCATGATCTTGCTAGGGTTCTAATCACCATGTGGGCTATATGGTGGGCGCGGAGGAAGGCGATCCATGATGATGAATTTCAAAGTCCATTATCTACTATGTGTTTTGTGAATAGGTATCTCGAGGATCTCCAGATAGCCACAAAACGAGAACCAACAAAACCTGCAGGTATAGCAACACCAAGAGGTCGGCGATGGATACCACCAGGCGAAGATGCGGTAAAGATCAATGTTGATTGAGCCGTTTCCCGCACAGGAAGGACGGGGGCAAGTGCGGCAATATGCAGGGACAAAAATGGCTGCTATATAGGTGCGTCAGCGGTGGTATTTGATGGCCTAGTGGAGGCAGCAAGTTTGGAAGTTCAAGCATGTAATGAGGGCCTCTCTCTTGCTCAAGATCTCCTCCAATCACATGTGATATAGCTTCGGACTGCTCGCAAGTCGTATCAGATATTAATGGCTCTGCGCCATCTTCTTCTTATGCTTTAGTTTTGGATGAAATTAGAACTAGAACTTTAGATTTTGTTAGAGTTGTCTTTCGTTTTGAGAATAGGGAGGCAAATGTTGAGGCACATGCCTTGGCAAAGGCAGCATCGACACTCCCAGTTGGTCGACATTTGTGGCTAGGGAACTTACCAGACATTATCTGTATTCCGTCTGTTTTGGTTGATGAATAAAGCCCTAGTTTCACCTAAAAAAATCAAAACTTGCAAAATAACAAATGTGCGACAACAAAATTGGATTAGACTCGTAACAACAACCATCATAATTATATAATAATACAGAAATATGTGACCGAGCGTCTTAGTTAGTTGACTAATTTTGTTTGGTGCAACGAAAAAATATTAATTAAAATTTTGTATTACACATGAACGGTATGTAAGTCATGAATGTTAATGAATGGTACACAAGCAAAAATCCGACAAGAACTCGTATTCAAAACGGCACCGCAACTCCTCTTCTTTCTTCTCCTTTCCCTTGCAACATCCTCCTCTCCGTCCTCATCCCGCATAAACCCCCTCATAAGTGGCTCGGTAATATCAATTCTTTTTTGAAAAGGGGTGCTTTATTACTTACAGGTTTAAGTATTACACCCGGCGTTCGCATAATTAGGATGCACACAGCCAATAAAGTCCTCACAACAAGAGGTAAAAATACTTCGCTTATGCAGGTTATCTACAGATGTACCGGGACACTTCGTTTATGGTCCTCTCTACAAGATGCTTCCCCACAGCCATTCCATCTGTTCCCACGTCAGCCTCCACGAACTTCCCCATGAAATTGCCTATCACCTCCCTAGTCTCCCTACACATCATGCCCAGAGGAAGATCAAAAACTCTCATCCTTATGGTCCATCGGACCTCATAATCCTTTACTGTTTTAGTCGGCAAAAAATCCTCAACCACAAGCAACAATTTCCCAAATTCCCAAGGACCATCTTCAAACACCTTCCACTTTCCTGACTGCTAAAGAAGCATGAACAAGCAAATGTTTTCTCCTAGATCCTCACATTCCAGGCCCTTCATAGGACACCAAACCTAGTCAGCGCCCCTGCCAATGCTACCTCCATGGATGCCTTATCTGATAGCAGTTTTGTTATCGCCTGCAGTTCTACTGCCCCCACTTTGCCTCCTCCACTCTAGATGATCTTCCTTCCCTTCTTCTCTAGCTCCAAAAGTTTCAAACTCTTCATTAGTCCCTCAACACAATCCATCGATGCACCTTGCAGCGAGCACGAAACCAGAAACCTAAAATCTAGGGTTCTCCTGGTGGTGTACAATCGTGTGCCCTACCACACAAACAAGGCTTATGATGGTGGGAGGGGGAACGCACGACCTAGCGAGGGTGGTCGGGATGGTGGAATGAGCGGCCGCCGGTGGCAGGATCAGAAAACTTAGCCCAGATGTGATTGCCTCTAGATCGCCAACCAACCACTAGATAGGGAACCTAACCGTCACTGACGGGACGACCCCCACTATGTTGTAGCTATTTAGGGCATCTACAACCACAAGTACCAAAATACAGTCCGCAAACGCCCGCAGACGCGCCCGGCCGCATTCATGAACAGTTGCGGCAACACGCAAAAATTCATTTCCACAACCGGATACACCATTTTCAAATCAGAAAATCCATATTATGACATGCAACATGAAACTAATATTGAGCAGAGTTCGTTCCGGTCCACCCTGTCCATGTATGGTGGCTAGCTGTGCCCCTCTAAGTGTTGGTGCGATGTCAGTGAGGTAGAGTAGGACACGGGGCACGCACCCATTCACAGGACTCGACTCGCCGTCGTCTCCCATGCCCTACTCTTCCTCATCGGAGCCCGTCACCTACACTTCGCTAGTGGACGTGAGATCGATGATGGATCCATCGTGGTCGGAGCCGGACACGTCCACCATGACGTGGTTGCGGCTCCTGAGGTGGTCGTGCACCATACGTGGCGCCGGAGAGTGCGATTCCACCTCGCTAACGTCTGGCGCGGCCTCCCACGCCCGCTACCTCACACGACGTCGAATGCCAGACGGACAACACCGGTGAGGCAGCGGCGACACGCCTCGTGCAGGATCCATGCTCCATTTGGGCGGACGCAATGGATTCCCGGAGGAATGAGTCCGACTACTGCCGTCGGGCAGACTCGTCCTGGGAGTGGCGGAGCGCAAGGCGGACGACCATCTCCTTCTCGAGGCCGCGTGGGACGAGTTTGGGGTCAACATATCTGAAGGTGTAGGACACGGATCTGCTGCCCGCACTAGTAGAAAAAGGGTAAAATGTGAGACACATTAGTCCCGGTTTGTAACAGAACCGGCACTAATGTGTCCATTAGTGCCGGTTCCAATGGCTAGGCGGGAGGAGCTCTTTAATACCAGTTCGTGGCAAACCTTTAGCACCGGTTCGTGCCACGAACCGGTACTAAAGAAAGTGGTGGCAGGATGTTGTCAGAGTGGGGCCCTTCCAGCACCTTTAGTACCGGTTTGTGGCATGAACCGGTACTAAAGGTCGTCCTATATAAACCCTTCGTCCACCCGCACTCTGTTCTTCCCCCTTTCCCCTCTCCCTCTCCTCTGTTCTTCCCTTCTTCCTCTTGAGTTCATCACAAAATTTGCCCCAAATTTGTCAAGATTTGCAGGCCCTCACCCATTCAAATGATCACCAAGGTTAGCAACTTTGTCCTTTCATCTCTCATTGCTAGATTAGCTCTTGCATTACTTTATATAGTGATTAATTGTGGGTTTTATTAATTTGGGAGGAATTATATGTGGTAGTATTTGATTTATATGCAATTTGAGGTCAAAATAACACTTAGTTTGCATATGTAGGTGTGGTTTACTTAGTGCCTTCTAAATCTCCGTCGTAACCACCGTCGATCGCCCGCACCGTCCCGTCGCCGGCACCACCTTGTGGTGAGCCTCTTGTTCATGAATTTTTATATAAAAAATTGATGTTTGTGTGATTTGGATATATAGTTACTCATATAATAATTATCGTACCGTACGTTGTTTGTTATACATAGTGCCATGGTTTTGATATCCGTCCCCGTCGGCCCTCGTCCTTGTTATGATTCGGATGTGGTATATTCTCTTTTAAAACTATTTGTTGCATTTCGTGTTTATGACAAATTATGCCCATCAAGTTGACATAGATATTTTTATCTAGGAGGTATGTGAACCGGAAATTCCAACCGACCCTATTCTCGAGAAGTTAAATTTAGTTGTAAGAGAAAATGAGTACTTGAAAGAAAAATTGAAAAGAATTGAGGGGGAGAAGATGGAATTGGATTTGCATGTTGCCGATGTTGTCGATGATCACAAGATCAAGATGGAGAAAATGCGCTTGAAGATTAGAAAGATTAGAAAATATGCCATCGATAGTGAGGCTTGGTATCATTATGCTGTTGGATCAATTGTTACCTTAGTTGCGATCTTGATCGCATTTGTTGTTGCATTTAAATGCTTTAGCTAGAGAGTTATTTGTTTGTTGCATTTAAGTGTTGTATGAACTTTATGTATGAACTTGTATTAATTTGGTCTATTCGGTGTTGTGTAATGAAGATGAGCCGGCAATGGATGTACGATGACCGATGCTCTCCCCAGTTCGTTGAGGGCGTGCATACTTTTCTGCTTGCGGCTGAGGCAAACAAGCGGGCGGATGGTTTTATGCCTTGTCCATGTGCTGGTTGTAAGAATGGTCGCAATTACTCTACATCAAGAACCATTCACGTCCACCTGTTTGAGTCCGGTTTCATGCCCCACTATAATTTTTGGACCAAGCACGGAGAAAGAGGGGTTATGATGGAAGACAATGAAGAAGAAGAGGACGACGATAGCTATCCTGGCCATGGATTCCCTGAATATGATGATACAACAATGGGGGAAGAAGCTGAGCCGGTAATGCGGGAAGAAGCTGAGCCGGCAATGCGGGAAGAAGCTGAAGAAGAGGCATCAGATGAGACCATTCATGATCTAGGTCGGACCATTGCCGATGCAAAGAGAAACTGCGCAAGTGATTTGGAGAAGAAGAAGTTGCAGCGCATGTTAGAGGATCACAAAAAATTGTTGTACCCGAATTGCGTAGGTGACAAGAAAAAGCTGGGCACCACACTGGAATTGCTGCAATGGAAGGCAGAGAATGGTGTATCTGACAAGGGATTTGGGAAGTTGCTGGTAATGATAAAGGATATGCTTCCAAAGGACAACGAATTGCCCGAGAGTACGTACGAAGCAAAGAAGGCTGTCTGCCCTCTAGGGTTAGAGGTGCAGAAGATACATGCATGCCCTAATGATTGCATCCTCTACCGCGGTGAGTACGAGGATTTGAACGCTTGCCCGGTATGTGGTGCATTGTGCTATAAGATCAGCCACGATGAGCATGGTGATGTCGAGGGCGAGCGCCTCAGGAAGAATATTCCTGCCAAGGTGATGTGGTATTCTCCTATAATACCACGGTTGAAACGTTTGTTTCAAAACAAAGAGCATGCCAAGGCGATGCGATGGCACAGAGAAGACCGTAAGAAAGACGGAAAGTTGAGAGTACCCGCTGACGGGTCGCAGTGGAGAAAAATCGAAAGAAAGTATGGGAAGGAGTTTGCAGATGACGCAAGGAGCGTATGGTTTGGTCTAAGCACAGATGGCATCAATCCTTTTGGGGAGCAGAGCAGCAACCATAGCACCTGGCCTGTGACTCTATGTTTGTATAACCTTCCTCCTTGGTTGTGCATGAAGCGGAAGTTCATTATGATGCCAGTGCTCATCCAAGGCCCTAAGGAACCCGGCAACGACATTGATGTGTACCTAAGGCCATTAGTTGAAGAACTCTTACAATTGTGGAATGGAACAGGTGTACGTGTGTGGGATGAGCACATGGGGGAAGAATTTGACCTAAAGACGTTGCTGTTCGTGACCATCAATGATTGGCCTGCTCTCAGTAACCTTTCAGGACTGACAAACAAGGGATACCGCGGATGCACGCACTGTTTGGATGACACCGACAGTATGTATTTGAATAGTTGTAAGAAGAATGTGTACCTGGGACATCGTTAATTTCTTCCGAGCAGGCATCCCGTAAGAAAGAAAGGCAAGCATTTCAAAGGTGAGGCGGATCACCGGACGAAGCCTCACCACCGTACTGGTGCTGATGTACATGATATGGTCAAGGATTTGAAGGTGATATTTGGACAGGGTCCTGGCGGACAACCTGTTCCGAAGGACGCTGACGGACGCGCACCCATGTGGAAGAAGAAATCTATATTTTGGGACCTGCCATATTGGAAAGACCTAGAGGTCCGCTCCACAATCGACGTGATGCACGTGACGAAGAATCTTTGCGTGACCCTGCTTGGCTTCTTGGACGTGTATGGGAAGATAAAAGATACACCTGAGGCACGGGAGGACCAGCAACGTATGCACGGAGAAGACGGCATACATCAGGGTCATGCAAGCTACGCTCTTACCAAAGAAGAGAAGGAAATCTTCTTTGAATGCCTGCTCAGTATTAAGGTACCGTCTGGCTTCTCGTCGAATATAAAGGGAATAATAAACATGGTAGAGAAAAAGTTCCAGAACCTAAAGTCTCATGACTGCCACGTGATTATGACGCAACTGCTTCCGGTTGCATTGAGGGGGCTTCTACCGGAAAACGTTCGATTAGCCATTGTGAAGCTATGTGCATTTCTCAATGCAATCTCTCAGAAGGTAATCGATCCAAAAATCATACCAAGGTTATAGAATGATTTGGTGCAATGTCTTGTCAGTTTTGAGTTGGTGTTCCCACCATCCTTCTTCAACATCATGACGCACGTCCTAGTCACCTATGCGAAAAGATTAACGTTTTGGGTCCAGTATTTCTACACAATATGTTCCCCTTTGAGAGGTTCATGGGAGTCTTAAAGAAATATGTTCATAACCGTGCTAGGCCAGAAGGAAGCATCTCCAAGGGCCATCAAAATGAGGAGGTCATTGAGTTTTGTATTGACTTTATTCCTGACCTTAAGCCGATTGGTGTTCCTGAATCGCGGCATAAGGGCAGACTGGATGGAAAAGGCACGCTAGGAGGGGAACAAATAATATGTATGGACGGACATTCTCTCACTGAAGCACACTACACAGTTCTACAGAATTCCGCCTTGGTGGCTCCGTATATGGATAAACACAAGAATTTGCTACGCTCCAAACATCCGGAGCGGCCTGATGACTGGATTACATGTGAACAAACCAGGAGTTTCGCCAGCTGGTTGCAGACACGTACCATGCATGACACCTCTATTGAAGATGACCTGTACTTGCTGTCTCAGTTACCATCTTTGAATATAATGACTTTCAAAGGGTACGAGATAAATGGTAATACATTTTACACGATCGCCCAAGATAAGAAGAGCACCAACCAAAACAGTGGTGTCCGCTTTGATGCAGAAACCAAGACGGGAAAGGAAACATATTATGGTTATATACAGGACATATGGGAACTTGACTATCGACGTGGTTTAAAGGTCCCTTTGTTTCGGTGCAAATGGGTCAATATGACACGAGGCGGGGTAACGGAAGACCCGCAGTACGGAATGACAACAGTGGATCTCAACAATCTTGCGTATCCAGATGAACCATTCGTCCTAGCCAATGATGTGGCACAGGTTTTCTATGTGAAGGACATGTCTACCAAGCCAAGAAAAAGAAAAGATAAGGAAGCGAATGCATCGTACGATGAGCCAAAGCGGCACATAGTTCTTTCTGGGAAGAGAAACATCATGGGAGTGGATGACAAGACAAACAAGTCAGAAGATTATGAAAAGTTTGATGAAATTGCTCCATTCACAGTGAATATTGACCCGAGCATCCCGTTAAATGATGAAGATTTTCCATGGTTACGGCGCAAAGGGACACACGCGAAGAAAAAGTTTCACACCCAAAGATCTGTGATGTGATCGGCTTCACTATCATCACTTTCTTCTGTGTTTCACACCCAGAGGGGAATCTCTGTAATAGTTAGGGTAGTTATGTGTTTTGGCATTTGAAACGCGAAGAAATTTTATGTGCAAACAAATTATTTCATGCCTTTACTGATTTTTAAAGTTAAGTTATTCACAAACTAGTGATTCAAACTAATTTCAAATAATTCAAAATTTAAACTATTCAAATTGGAAAACTACGGGCACTAACAGAAAGTTTGTAATTTTTTGTACCTAAAGCAAAAATATTCACAAAGAAACTCTAAATACACAAAAAAACAACACAAAAATAAATAAAGCAAAAAAATAAAAAAAAAGCCCGCCTACTAGGCCAGAGCGGCCTGCATACGACTAGAAACCCAACCTGTTGTTGAGCCAGGATGCAGGCCCGCAAAGGCCAAGTGGGCCCACAGGGCAGCAAAGAACACATAGGCCCAGTAGGCCAACTTTGGAGAGGAGCTCGAGAGAGCGACCGCAAGGGGGTTTATAAACCAGTGCGGTGGCCCCTCGGCTAGCTAGGTGGGACTAAACTTGCCGCACCGCACCTGTGCCAGCGCACCCCCTTTAGTACCGGGTCGTGGCGAAGGGTCAAATGTGAAGCACAATAGTGCCGGTTGGAATTTCAGCCGGCACTAATGTGTACACTAGTGCCGGTTCGTGGCGGCGATCAATATCACCGGTTCGTGGCGAACCTTTAGTACCGGTTCATGCCACGAACCGGTACTAAAGAGGCTGTGTCAGCCTCCGGTCAGGCTATGGCCCCACCATCACCATTTAGTGTCAGTTTGTACCACGAACCGGTACTAATGAGGTTGTGTCAGGTAAGGCTGGGGCCCCACGAGCACCTTTAGTACCGGTTCATGGATGAACCAGACGTAAGTTGTTTTTTAGTCCCACCTCACGAAGTGAGAGGGACTAGGAGCGGTTTATAAGCCCTGAGTGCAGAGACGATGAAGAAGAGGCTCAATGCTCACGTTGCTTAGCTTCAAGCCTTCAGGAATACGTTAGACCGCACGGAGCTATGCGCAGTGCAGTTTACACTATTCCGAAAGGCTTGAAGCAAATAACGAGCATTGCACCTCTTTTTTATTTTTAATAACTTATTACAACTCCGGACTTCTTCTGTTATGGCAAAAACTAATTGCACGTCGACATTTCTTTTTTTAAGTTATAACTCCAGACTTTGACCATCAAGTTTTGCAGAAAAGAAAAAATAGCAGAAAAGAAGAAAAACTATAGCTGAAAAGAAAAAAACTATATAAAAAAACTACTCAGAAATAAATAGAAGAAAATAAATATAGCAGAAAAGAAAAAACTACTCAGAAATAAAAAGAAGAAAAAATAAAGCAGAAAAGAAAAAATATTATATTTGCTACTTTTCAATCGTTTACAAAATGACCGTGAAATTGAAAATCACTACAAAATGAACTCTGAAAATGCTGAATTTTGGCAAACTAGATGAAAAACTACTCACAAATAAATAGAAGAAAATAAATATAACAGAAAAGAAAAAACTATACAAAAAACTACGCAAAAATAAATAGAAGAAAATAACGCAGAAAAGAAAAAAACTATAAAAAAATTGGGGCGCTGCCCCGTGGGCCTGATAGGCCACAGGTGTGTAATTACAGGCCTTAAAGGCCCAGCAGACTCACAGGGCAGCGCGCAGAGTTTAGGCCCACAAGCCTGCTATATAGAGGAGTTCGAAGTGGTAGCCGCGGCTGGGTTTATAAACCAGTGCGGCTGCCCTTCGCCCGGTGAGGTGAGACTAAACTTTGGGGTGGCAGCGCGAGGCCTTTAGTACCGGTTGGTGGCTCCAACCGGTACTAAAGACCACCCTTTAGTATCGGTTGGTGGCTCCAACCGGTACTAAAGGCCTCGTCTTCCCGCCTCTTCGCCTGGCCAAACTTGGCCTTTAGTACCGGTTGGTGGCTCCAACCGGTACTAAAGGCCTCTCCTATATATACAACAGTTGCGAAAATTTCATTTCTTCCTCTGTTTCCCCATTCGATCGACGCTGTCGCCGCCCCCGTCGCCGTCGCTGCCCCCGTCCCCGTCGCCGCCCCCGTCCCCATCGCCGCCCTCGTCTCCGTCGCCGCCCTGGGCCCGTTCCCGTCGCGCCGTCCCCGCGTCGCCGCCCCT
>NC_041385.1:754020049-754028406 GCF_002162155.2 Triticum dicoccoides
CCGTCACCGCCCCCGGCCGTCGCGTCGCCGTCGCTGTCGCCCCGCTGTGAGCTCTCCCCCTCTAACCCCTCTCCCTCGCCCCCGGCGGCCACCATGGGCGCCGCCCCTCCCCGAGCCCATACACACACACACAAGAATGATGAACACACACACACACACACACACACGTACATATGTATGAATTAATGCATGTATATACGTATTTTGTATGTTTAATTAGTTTAGATTATTTAGATTATTAGTTTTTCACTATTATATATGTATGAATGCATGTTAGATGGATATAATTAGTGTTTAATTAGTATGGAATTTTTTATATAATGTTGTTTTTCAGTTTTTTAATGGATGTATAGAAGTTGTGTTTTCTGTTTTTAGTATTTGATGCTTAATTAGTATGAAATAGTATATAGATTTTTGACATATGCAATGATATCATAATTAGTGTTATATAGAAATGTTAGAAATTTTAGTTATCAAAATCCAATCATTAAAAAAATGTTACTTTTTGCGGGCATATAGCTAGTATTTGTTCTCGACGATGCCCGGCCCACATCCTCGCCGTCGACCCGTCCGCGATGACGTCCGGCTGTCCCATGTCCGGGACTGGGCTCCGCCGGGCTGGCACTGGGAGGTGCTGCCTGGAGGGGCGTGCCGCTTGATGAGGAACCCGGCCCCGGGTCCTGTCGTCGACCCTGATCTCGTTTGGTGGCGTTCGCGTGGGCCAGTTTCGGTGCGGAGGGACCCGGCCCTGCCGGAGGTGGTACGTCGTCGTGTCAGGAAGGAGGACGAGCACGTCCATCGCTACATGGTTGCGTTAGAAGGCGGCAGGTTCTCCAATACCTGGCAGTTTCTTTGGGGATCTCACTTCAGCTATGATCATGTGAGGGTTCCTTCTCTTTGGGTGTCCACCGCCCGCGCCGCAGGAACCGCGAGTGTCCTAGGTTCTTCTGTAGTATTCGATCTTTAATTAGCTACCTAGCCAGTGATGTACTATTCAATATTATATATTATTCGAGACGATGTATTCGAGATTATATCTATTATTCTAGACGATGTATTCGAGATTATATCAATTATTCGAGACGATGTAATTTGAATACTAAATTGTTTTATATTTCTTTTGGATTAGTTAAATAAAAGCTATGGCAGACAATACCGACAGAGAGGGAGAATAGACCATGTTCGATATGATACGCGGGCCAGATGATGATCAGAATGAAGAAGAAGATTATGACGGCTCCAAATTTCTAAACAACACCGGAGAGGGTGATATGATATTCGATCGCGACGACCGAATTGATGAAGTCATGAACTACGATTATGACGATGACGAAGAACATGTTGATCCTGAAACAACAAAGACCGGTGAGGTATATTTATATAAGCAGGCATCTGGTGATCATCACATGTTTTAAATGACTTGAAGATATATTAATGAATCGATCTTTGTTCTTTCAACCATCCGGATCGAGCAAATCTTCAGGCAAAAGGACGAAACGAGGCCCGAAGAAAAAGTTAAAGGAGGGCGTAAAGTACAATATCGAGGCAGTCAGACCTAATGGCGAACCATTAGCGCCTAAGAAGATTGCGGACAAGTTCGTTCGTCAGTGCGGAGTTCTTGTGAAGGACCAACTCCCGATCAAACTTCAAGAATTGAGAGAGCCAGCAAAGCCACGTCCAGATGTTACTTTTGTCGACAAGAATCAAAAAGATCTGCTTTGGGGTACTCTCATGGAACATTTCACCCTACCAGATCATTTCACAAAAGCAGATGTGCAGAAAGTCAAGGATGCCGCTCTTAGGAAGATGGCGGTTGCATTCAACCACAAGAATCATGAATGGGACAAGTACGTCAAGGAAGGAAGGAAGACTCCAGTATTCGAGGGAACACTAGAGAACCAACGTGCTCATTGGGACGATTTCGTGAAATTCAAGGATTCGGAATTAGCTAAGGAACGGTCGAGAATAAACAAGAAGAATGCTGAAAAAAAGGATAAGTTCCATAAGCTGGGGCCAGGTGGCTATGCGGTGGCAATGCCTAAGTGGGATAAGTCTGAGAAAGAGATGGAGGATGCAGGTGTCACTCCGGTTACTAAGAGCTGGCCCCCCAGGTGCAGGACTTGGTTCTATGCGCATGGGGGGGAGTTGGACCCGAAGACAGGCAATGTTTCGACGAAGGCAAGTCTGAAGGGAGCCGACGATGCGATACTTGTTGCAATAGAAGAGGCACGATCGGGGGTGTTCCAGCACAACAGAGAGAACGACGGGCTTATGCGTGCCCTGGGAAATCCTGAACACCCGGGAAGAACACGAGGCAAGGGCGCTATTCTGTGGTATGAGGGGTTTTCAGACTGGAACACCGACTACAGAACCCCGTGCGAGAAAGAAGATTGCGGAGGAGAAGAAGAGGAAGATGGAGGAGGAGCAGAGGAAGCGGGACTATGAACGCCTTCAAGGCCTAGAAGCAAGTCAAGCGGAATTGGCAGTCAAATTCCAGCGGCAGCAGGAGCAGATCGACTCACTTACCCAGCAAAGGGGGTCTCAGCAGCTGCAGCTTCTAGCGGATGATCCAGCATTGGATAGCACCGCCCCATCCATGCCGAGAAGCAGCGTGGGTTCCGCCCCGAACGACGCAATGCTGGGTAGATACCCCGTGGATGACATCACAGAGAACACTAAATGCGAGCTACACGTCAAAATAACGAACATATCCATGAAGGTGGCGGACGCCGTTGCTTTTACAAAACCCCCCGAGGCAACCTTCCATTGCAACCTGATTCCAGTGGGCTATGCCCGTGTCTTGGTTGATGAGGTGGTGGACCCACCATATTCGGAGCTACAGCTTGACATTCCTGGAGGTGACAACGAGCGCTTTCTCGGAGAGACCAAACTTCGTATCATCCTATGGAAAAAGGATTGCATCATCTTTCGAAGGCCACCGACACCGCGTCAGCCGACTCCTCGTCGAAGTCCGCCACCGAGTCAGCAGACTCCTGCTCCTGCAAGTCCACCAAGTCCGGCAAAGTGTCAGGCCACTCCTCCTCCAAGTTCAGCAAAGTGTCAGGCCACTCCTCCTCCAAGTCCGCCACAGCGTGAGACGTCCACTCCTCCTCCAAATCCGGCACAACCTCAGGCCACTCCTCCAAGTCCGGCACAGCTTCAGGCCACTCCTCCTCGTCCAACTCAGCCCCGTCAGCCGTCTCCGCCGCCTCAGCAATCGCAGAAGAGACACCCCGCAGCTATGGTGCGTAGCGGTACGAGTCGAGGTAGTACAGGAAGTACAGGCGGAGGCAAGCGATATAAATATGGTCCAAGCCTCATGCCTCTTCCGCAGAGGGCTTATGACAACTCCGAGGAGGAAAACGCAGCCATATCGAAGGCCGAGGTGGAAGCCCATTTTGCACCGAAACCGCCACCGCCGCCAAGGGAGAAAGTGCCTGAGGAAACGATTGACCACTTCATTCGTATGGCTCAACCACCAGCTCCCAAGCCTATTGACACACACTATGAGCGCCACATCAGGAAGTTAAATCGAGCACGTCTACGTAAGGACCATATAATGCAGGCTGAAGTTCTCAACATCACTATTGGACAACTCCTCGAGATCGAGCCCATGCCTGTGCTTAGAGAGGATGAAATAAAACGGAAATATGTCCGGGGCCAACCTTTGGTCGAGCCAGACAAGGTCAAGAACCTCCCAACGAGAATGTATGAATTGCATCAATGGTACATGAACTTTACCAAGATTTCAGATCGATTGTCACTCTTGGTGAATGTCAAGGAGGAGCATTACTTCCATGAGAAAGCTCTGTCCGTTGAGTATTCTGAACTGTTTCAGTTATACAATCAAGACGCACTCGACAAATCTATCATCAGTTGCTATTGTCTGTAAGTGATTTCTTTCTGTAATTTAAGTCTCAAGCTAGCTGTAGTGATCCTTTTGATCAATCATTACCTGTAATTATCCTCACTATATTCTTTTCTGTGGTATTATGCAGGATGAAGATGTATGAAATGAGAAAAGGTGGACGCTATGGCATTGGGTTCATTGACCCAAACACCGTTAATGAATACACATGGCGGATAAATCCACATCATCAAAAGGACGTACAGGACAACATGCTAGAGTTCTTGAAGCGCCTCAAATACAATGAAGATATACTACTTCCTTACGACTTCCAGTGAGTCACACTGTCTTGTACTACAAATTCTCTGTTTTTGCCTACTAGCTAGCTACATGTTTTTGCTTACATATGCCCGCTTAATTAAGACATGCAAACGTGTGTGCATGCAAATTTCACTGGGTCTTGTGTATCATTAAAGTTGACGCCGGAACAGTTACAATACTGGACTCACTACTCAAAGTTAAAACTGACTATAACATCTTGTTTGGGATAGTCAACAGGTAATTTCAATCATTATTAACTATATATCTCGGCCTATTTAGTTCGTCATTTCATGATATGAACTATTTAATAACCCCTTTATTCATTTTCTTTGTCGGCAGGCAGGGCTTGGGCAAGGTTCATCAGCGTCACGGATGGCGAATGGAAAAAAAGTTTCAATGGTTTCGACCCAAGGTAAGTAATTAAGTAGTACTGGCTAGCTAGCTAGCTGCTATCTCTTTAATTATCATACTTGATTAATTATTATCTGATCAAATTCCATTCTCGTAAAGGTCCTGAAGCAGGCGCAGGGGACTGATATGTGTGCATTCTGCGTTTGCGAGAACATTCGTATGATGGCGTCCGAAAGGAGCAGATCTCAAAGACAGGAATGGGTACGCTTGTCAGAACACTATTCACAATTTTTACACCATTATCGATATCTAGTCACACAACTAATACACATGCATATTGATCTCCTTCTTAACAGTTCAGAGAGGTGTGGGAGAAGCTCCTAGAAACGGAGCGCGTATAAGCACTTCAAGAGGAAATAGCGGGATTTTTGCTCGACCAGGTCATAAATCCGAAGGGAGAATACTATTAACCGCTACCGCCCCCATGAAAACCACTTCCAATTGTCATCGTGCTCCGAAGGCACCAATTAGGCTAATGCCACTGGCTCCGAAGGCAACATGCATATGTAGGAGAAATTGTATATAGCTATACATTTGTGTATATGTGAATTAATTAATATGGTGGTTTGTGAGACACTGATGATAAATATGCATGATTGGTTCTACTAGAAATTATATATATATATATATATATATATATATATATATATATATATATATATATATATATATATATATATATATATGCATAACGTGTACAATGTGTAGTATCGTAAAATACCAGCAAACGAAAAAGAATTAAAATAGAAACACAAAATTAAATGAAAAAGAAATCATAAAACTAAAAACCCCCCAAACCTTATAGTACCGGTTGGTATTACCAACCGGTACTAAAGGGCTCCAGCCCCCCGGAGCTGGCTCGTGCCACGTGGTTGCCCTTTACCACCGGTTCGTGCTGAACCGGTACTAAAGGGGGGGGGGAGGCTTTAGTGCCCACACTTTAGTGCCGGTTATGGAACCGGCACTAAAGGGCCTTACGAACCGGTGCTATTGCCCGGTTCTGCACTAGTGCCGCCATGCTGAAGAAGGTGGGAGATCGCTAGACGGGAGCTTGTGGGCAGAGGGGAGTGGAATGCGACTGGGCTTTCAGTTGGAGTGTGGATAGGGTCCAATTTTATGTGGGGTCGGATGGGCCGGAGTGGGTTGGATCCGATGTGGCAGGCGCGTCCACGCGTCCCCATAACGTCCTAGGTATGTGTTGGATATGGGAGTGCGGGTTAGTTCGAGCGTTTGGCCGGATATGAGACGCTCGGTTGGGTGGCATTTTTTCGTCTGGACAATATCCAAGGCGGGCATGGGTCTGGTTGGAGATGCTTTTAGCCCCTTGAGACTATGTTCGGTTAAACCACTTCTGGAGAGGATTGGGGAGGTTTGGACGGGATTGATGTGGATTTTTAGCTTATTGGGGAATGAATCCTCCCCAATCTACTCCAATCTTCTTCAAAACTCATGCAACCGAACAAGCCCTGAAGGAGTTGGTGATCAGAGCCCGAGGTGAAGAGGCGGAAGTAGACGAGGGGCGTCGTCGCCCTGTTTAGATTAGCAGCATCTCTTGGGAGGGACCCTGTACATACAAATAGTCCAATTATCTACCAACAAATATTACTCCAAATTCCCGGGGAGAGTATTGCGCAGATTATGGTTACTCTTTCTTTACAATTCCCGCGATCCGGTCCCGGCACGACGTCCGTACATACCTCTCGTGCGCCGACTCGGAGCAGCATCGACACCCGAGAGATAAGATAAATCTCCTTCTCTTACCCGCCGGCAGACCCCCTCACGGTCAGGCACCATGATGCACAACACGATCCAGCGGGAGATCCAGGGGGAGAACCGGCGGTGGCTCCTGCTCCGGCTGATGGAGGAAGGCCGCGTCGACCCGCCGGCTCCTGCTCCATCTCCGATCTTCCGTCACCGTGCCAACATCTTCGTCCGGGTAATCTATCCATCTATCCACATAAACTCTTGAACCCATCTCGGCCTGCACCGTCAACCAATTATCTACGCCAGTGTCAAAAGCGCTCTTATATTACAGTGTCAAAAGCGTTCTTATATTACGGAAGGGAGGGACTAACGTGCTTCAATTATCTTTGCAGTGTGCTTTAACCATGCTGAGCCTGGCGATACTGGCCTCCTTGTTCGTGCTCAAGTACAGGTACCACGACCCCGAGCTGCAGCATCCTCTCCTCATGGCGCTCTGTGTCTTTCTAGCTCTCGGCTTCATTCCAGCCGGGTTCCTATGTACTCAAGACTAATTGCTTTACGTCCAAACTTAGATTATTGTTTGTTTGGGAGATTAGGCAGGCTTGTTATATACCCTTATTTCTTCTTCTTCTTCTTCTTCTTCTTCTTCTTCTTTTTCAGGGAGTGAAATGCATGGTTGGTCCATAAATGCATGGCCTTTTATATATTTTTATTTTTAATTCCAATGTCCATCCACAATTTGAAATGCGTCGGCCTGCGTGTATGCATCTGCGGGCCGACAGACAAAACCGACATGAATGTTCCTGACCAATCCAAACGAACAAAAAAAACCGAGCAAATACGTGTCACTTTTAGTTTTGGTGCTTGAAGTTGGCCTAAGCATTAGAATAGGATCCCGTTGTCCATGTTATAGGTTGCATGTTCCCCTCTCCTGTGAACAAAAGAGAGAGGTGAATCTCGGGCATCTTTGTTTCCCCCTGTGCTCGTCGGCGAGCCGTGGGTTCCCTCTCCCTCCGCTGGCGGGAGGGTAGGGGAACCCCAGATCTCTGCTTTGGTATATTTATAGGGTATGGATAGGTAGGGTTTCAGTCGGCGGCATTGTAGAGATGGAGGCGCTGCCGGAGCGAAGTGTGATGCCGCAGACCCTTCCCCTCTATGTTGTCGTCCTCTGGGTCGTCGTCGTGGTCCTAGCGGCTTTTGGTGATCGTGGCTCTCCGTCGATCTTCCGTTCCTGCAGGTCGTCGGCGAGGTGATGTTGTTGAATGCCCTCGCTAAGGATGTGGTCCTCTGGCCATGTCTTCATTGAGTCGTCGCCTCCTCCAGCGAAGGTGCAGGGCTAATAGGGTAGTGTGTAGGAGGTTCGCGCGCCAGTTTTTCCTCTCTTGCTCTTCGGCAAGGGATATGATGGCTGGGCTTCGGTGTTTCTACGTCTCACTACTTCTTCGCCCGCGGGCATACCGTAGCCGAGGTTGACGACTTCCGGTCTGCGAAAAGACAGGTCGCTGAGTTCAAGGTCTCGTCGGCTCGGGGAGAGAGCGGTGGCGTCGGTGCAACGTCCTCAACCCGCGTCGGAGTGTGTAGTGTTGCGGGCCTCCAGGGACCCGTTTATAAATTTCATCTTATCTGGGGTGTGTTGTAGCACTAAGGTCTGCTAAGGGCATTTTCAACACCGACCCTCAAACCGCCTGCATCCGTCCGGACCACGATGTCGTCATCCAACGCGGGCCTATATCGATCCGCGGTGTAGCCTGGACATACTTTCTCCCGCAAACCAGAGATAGAGGGGGGGGGGGGCTTTGCGGGCATCTGAACACCACCCACGCCCGCTTCTGACCACACCAGCCCACCCAAACCCCCTTCGCACTCGCCCATGCACGTTCCCGCCCGGCGCTAGCTGCTCGCATTCATGCTGTTGTAGAGCGTGTCGTTGTACATTGAAGACGGCTCAGGCGGATGCGACCTCTCACTGCCTCTCCAATTGAAGCAGTGCGCCGATCGAGGGCGCCGGCCACTACACGCTCGGCCGAACACGCCTTCTCGTCATTCAAACGCCTCCATTAAACTTGCATGAAAG
>NC_041385.1:754028599-754175437 GCF_002162155.2 Triticum dicoccoides
GGAGGGGGAGAATGGCGGCACGGGCATCATCGCTGCTGTGGATGATGTCGCGTCGTACCGCGCATCCGGTGCCTGCTAACACGCCGTCAACGCATGCGTAACCGCTTCATGCCTACAGAGAAAGAAGCCAGCTGCGCGGAGATTGACGAGTCGGTGGCCAGCGTCTCTGCGTTCGCCGCCAGCGTTGAGCGAAAGTAGAACACTGGAGGCTGCCACCTCTTGGGTCCCAAGAAGACCACCACCGATGCGTCGCCGGCTTGCACAGCCAGTGACTCGTCCGATCCTTTATCTGAAACCATCGTCGGCCCCCGTCTAGGCTCCACAGAAGCGGATGAGCCCCCCCCCCTTCTCCTTCCCCTCCGGCTGAAGCACCCTCTTTGCCACTCTCATGAGCGACACAGTCGGACATAAGAAAGATGCAGGGGAAGCATATACCTCCGGGGCTCCTGGCACTCCGGTGAGCGGGCTGCCGGACATGGGGAAGACAAAGGGATCCGTTGTGGCCGGCCGTAGACTAGTGCAGTGTATTCGTGTCGTGAAAGTGGAGCTCCGCGTGACCGTACGTGCAATGTAACCATTTTCGTCTGGTTCATATGAAATCCGACATGTTTATATGAAATTCAGCCGTGTTTGCATGAATTCCATCCGATTTGTTAAAAAAGATGTTTGAAATGTATGCAGGCAGAATTGGATGGCGGCCTACCGCATCCGCGAAATATTTCCCCGTCTGCGGGCGGATGCAGGGGGAGATTTACGGGTTACTTTAGAGATGCTCCCATAGTGGGTGTTCTCCCCCGAAAGGGAAAAAAAAAAGATTCCGCCGTCCATCCTTTGGTGCGCCGACTCGGAGCAGGACACCGAAGCGTAAAGACAAATCAGATTGAAACGCCGTCTCCTCTGCCTCTTCTCTCTCTAGCACCGGTAGTTTCTCGGCCGGCAGATCTGCTCCGGTCTGCTCGCGTCACCGCCAACCACCATGATGCATTACTTATACCAGCAGGAGATCCAGCGGGAGAACCGGCGGCGGAGCCTCCTGCTCCGGCTCATGGAGGAAGGCCACGCCGACCCGCCCGCCCGCCCATCTCCGATCTTCCGCCACCGTGCTAACATCATCGTCAGGGTAATTCTATCTATCTACTCCGTATATTATATAATAACGCCCCATTCCCTTCCTCTTAGATACCATCATCTCTCTAACATGGTAGTATGATTTTTGCAGTGTGTTTCAACCATGGTGAGCCTGGCAATACTTGGCCTCCCTGTTGGTGCTCAAGTACAAGTACCACCTGCCCGAGCTGCAGGATCCCCTCGACATGGCTGCCTGTGTGCTTGTAGCGCTCTGCTTCGCTCCAACCGTGTTCCTGTGTACTCAACAAGACTAGTTAGTTAACCAACATCTTGCAAGTTTTTTTTTACAGAACTTTGTAAGAGGGTGGGGAGCTCCCGCATTGCATTACGAAGAAAAGAGTTGGTCTGGTTAATAAAAGGAACCAGACCCAAAAACACACGGTTAATTAAGGGAAACCGGAAAAGATCACGCACGCTTGCAAGTTAGAAAGATGAACAGTTGAGGGGAACACCTCACTAGCCATTTGCGCATTTACATGGCTCGTACGTGCCTACATAAACTGTTTTTCGAACAAGGCCTACATAAACTGTTGTTGTTAGTGGATCGCATTATCTATCAGCTACGGCATATGAAAATGCCTAGATAAACTCTTGTTGTTCCTAAGATTCTGTTAAACACAAGCTTGTTGGCGCCGGATTACTTCATTTATTTATGACGTGGTAAAAAAATTCAAAAATATATGATTAAGCATGCAAAATTATATACTGACAGTTTGCAAAACACAGGAAATCCAATACATAATACTATAACAGCCCAAAACCACATAAACCATCTCCATCTTGCATTTATTACTTTCAAAAAAGTGAAGGCTCAATATCACAAAATGCAATCTATCCACGGCAAATCAAATCACTTCCGCTGACATGAAAGAAGATCATCCGCATTAAGCAGATCATAACCAATTGAGTATCTCGTCTTTTGCCATCTAATAACAATATTACATTCTAAAGTTGTGAGAAAACTGCATTTTGATAATGCCTGAGTTTTCACTCTGTATCCATCATACATGTTTCTTGATGAAAGAACAGAGAGGCAAGCTGGCAAATAAAAGAACCCTTCAACTAAAAGTGTCAACTGAAATACTGCAGGTGGGCAATACAGTTTAAGCCATACATAGTACAAGCACTGAAACATCTGAACTCTGATCATGGACTGAAGATTGTTATTAGCGCGAGGTGCAAAAGCAGAAAGAAAGACATTGAAGATTTGATTTCATCTTAAGGGCATCAGCTGCGCAAGCACAACGGAGATAATTTTTATACCAAGAGTTAGACTCGAAAAGACGTCCACATTCCAAAAATCAAGCCACATTCTATTGTCTTGTATCTAGCAAAATTGTAAGGTGGAAAACATATAGCAGTCCAGCAAGACATACTCGTTTTGGATTGTCAATCCAGATTGCAAATATGGCTGTGCTAATTGGCAGAAAAGAAGATTCCATATATCTGAAGATTTTTAATTAACTGAATGTACTTCCTTGGTGTTCTCATTAATAACGTATCTAAACATGAATCGAATAAGCAAGTCAATAATATGTATGTTAACCAGAAAATAGGCCGAACAATTGCTTTATAGTAAGAATCAAGTTTTGTAAGCACATGTAGTTTCAGTTTTCCTTTCTCCCTGTCAGTGCTGATTTATGAGAAGAGAGGAAAGAAATAATATTGGACAATTTTATTTATTCTTCCAAGCAAATACACATAACCAAATCCGTCAACTGTGAGAACCAGAAGCTTTAGTATATAATAATACAAAAAGTTGTTGACTGTGGAAACAGTAAAATGATGCACCATAGCGATTGTCCTCAAAAAGACTATTTAAAATGCAAATCATATTGTAGCTGCCTATTTTCATATTACCGTGTACATGTGAAATTTTGATGTGAACAGCAACAGTGCTTAAAAATCTGAAGCAGACAAATGCATGATACTCTTATTCAAAATGTGCTTTTACTTAAAATAAACTAAAGAATAGTAGCAGTTTTTTCCCTCCAAGAGCAAGAATGTTTTAAAAGCTCAAGCACACCCATGCCATGACAACATTATTTCACTTTACTAAATCATAGACCAAAAGATGATGTTGTCGGACCGAAACCAATATATAACTGCAAGCCACAAATGAAACCAAGATGATTTTCAGTGAAATAACATCATACACATTGATTAAATAAAGCTATCAGGAACTGTTGGGCTGTGTCTTATCTGTACTTCAGTGTGTGTGTGTGTGCTTATGGCCCATGTGACATATGTAACCCAGCAGCCTATATATGTGTTGACCCCTTGTACAGGGAACCCTAACTCCAATAGAATACAACACCAGGCTATTACTCTATCCCAGCCGCCACCCCTCTGTCCCCTGATTCTACATGGTGTCAGAGCTTGGGTTCCTAATCCCAGCAGTGGTGAGGTGGAATACCAGATCTGAGGGGAGAAGGTAGTAGAGAGGTTGAAAGTGGGGAGCAGTGGTTGCTGGAGGTTGCTAGTGGTGTGATTCAAGCTTGGAAAGATGGGGGACAACCAGGGGTTGGTAAAGGCATTGGAGAAGCTAGCTGAGCTCATCACTGTCAAGGCAGAGGGTGTGCCTTCCCCAGGTACGCTTGTTCCTCAGCCTGAGGTGATACAGAAAATATAATTGATGCCAAATGAAATCAAGATGGAAGGGGTCACAAACTACCTAAGCTGGTCCAGAAGGGCATTGCTAATATTGAGGACAAAGGGGATGGAAGGCTATGCCAGAGGGGAAGTCGATGGACCGGCGAACAGGGCAAGTGAAGAGTGGAAGAAGTGGAGTGCCATTGACTCTCTGGTGGTGGCATGGCTGCTAAACTCCTTGACTCCATCCATTGCAGCAGTCATGGAGACTCTTCCCAATGGAGCAGAGGTATGGAAAACCCTGGAAACATTGTACTCCGGGAAAGGGAACATAATGCTTATGGCACAGATTGAGGATAGAGTAAATGAACTAAAACAAGGGGATAAGTCGGTGGTGGAGTATGTAGCAGAATTGCAGCATTTGTGGGCTGCCTTAGACCACTATGATCCACTGGAGTTACCACATTCAGAATGTATAGTTGCTACTAAGAAGTGGGTAGAGCGTAGGAGAGTGATGAAATTCTTGAAGGGACTTAGCTTAGAATTTGAAGGGAGGCGTGTTGGGTTGTTTCATCAGCCAAAGCTCCCCTCACTTGAGGAGGCAGTTGCAGCAATGGCACAGGAGGAGGTCAGGTTGAAGTTGACCAGGACTGGAGAAGCGAATGCATCTTGCTCAACATTTACTGTGTCTGAATGGAAGGAGACACGAGAGTGCTTCAACTGTGGAGAGAAAGGTCACATAAGCATCAATTGCACAGCACAACGCAAAGAAATACGTGGTAGGGGAAGAGGTTACAACCGAGGTGGATACTGGGGAGTTAGAGGCAGAGGTAACTCTAGGGGTTCGAATTATTCCAGTGGCTTCAAAGCAAACTTGGCTAACTTGGAAACACAAGAAGAAGGTACGTCAACAACCTCTCAAGGGGAGTCGAAGAGTAGTAGCCAGGAGGACAACACCTTTGGGAACTTTGCCCACTTTGTCTACACAGGGGAAGGTAACTTTGCAAATGCATCTATATCCACACATGATTTCCTTCCAGATTGGATGTTAGATTCTGGAGCATCCAAGCATGTTGCGGGTACCTCAACTGAGTTTGAATCATATAGTCAGTACCCAATTACACATTGTGAAACAATACAAACCTGCTGATGGCACCTCACAACCGATTAAAGGAGTTGGATCAGTTCAATGTACACCCACTATTAAATTATTTGATGTATTACATGTTCCAGCTTTTCCTGTGAACTTGCTTTCTCTAAGTGCTTTGATTGATCAGATAGATTGCCGAATAACTCTTGATAAGAAAATATGTTTGATTCAGGTGAGGATGACTAGAAGGAAACTTGGACAGGAACCAGGCGTAGTGGATTGTGGTATATGGATCGTGATGTGTCTAGGTCTGGTGCTAGTCCTATTTTGGGTCTAGTAGTTGGAGTAAGTGAGACAATGGCGATGATCCATCACTGCCGCATGGGGCATATGGCTTTTGATAAGATGAGTAAGATGTTTCCTGATGTAATGCGTGGAGTAGACAAGATTAAGCTTATGTGTGATGCATGTGAATATGCAAAGCACACAAAAATCATATATTTGAGTAAGGGGCTAAGGAGTATATCCCCGTTTATGCTGATTCACTCTGATGTTTGGACATGTCCTATTGTTTCTGTTAGTGGAATGAAATATTTTGTGACATTTATAGACTGCCACACTCGCATGACTTGGGTGTACCTCACACGACATAAAGATGAAGTATTCCAATGTTTTCAGGAGTTTTATGCCTATGTGCAAAACCAATTTAATGTGCAGGTCCAGGTGATCAGATCTGACAATGGAACTGAATATGTAAACAAGCAATTTGGAGGTTTTCTGTCAGCACAAGGCATAATGCACCAAACATCATGTCCAGATGCCCCTGCTCAGAATGGTGTTGCAGAAAGAAAGAACCGACACATTTTATAAGTGGCTCGATCACTTATGTTCACCATCAATGTGCCAAAATTCTTGTGGAATGAAGCCGTTATGACTGCAACGTTCTTGATCAACCGGATGCCTTCAAAAATGCTTGGTATGAAGTCCCCGTGTGAGATGATATTTGGGGAGAACAAATTCTCAGTTCCTCCAAAGTTATTTGGGTGCACCTGCTTCATTAGAGATCACAGACCAACAGTGGGAAAACTGGATCCATGAGCTGTAAAATGCATATTTGTTGGATATCCTGCAGGGCAGCGAGGCTATTGTTGGGGAACGTTGCATAAAATAAAAAATTTCCTACGTTCACCAAGATCAATCTATGAGTTCATCTAGCAACGAGAGAGAGGAGTGCATCTACATACCCTTGTAGATCGCGAGCGGAAGCGTTCAAGAGAACGGGGTTGAGGGAGTCGTACTCGTCGTGATCCAAATCACCGGAGATCCTAGCGCCGAACGGATGGCACCTCCGTGTTCAACACACGTACGGTCAGCGTGACATCTCCTTCTTCTTGATCTAGCAAGGGGGAAGGAGAGGTTGATGAAGATCCAGCAGCACGACGGCGTGGTGGTGGATGCAGCAGGGTTCCGGCAGGGCTTCGCCAAGCGCTTGCAGGAGGGAGAGGTGTAGCAATGGGGGAAGGGAGGCGCCAGGTGTCAGGGTGCGGCTGCCCTCCCACCCCCCTCTTTATATAGGGACCCCAGGGGGGGCGCCAGCCCTAGGAGATGGGATCTCCTAGGGGGGGCGACGGCCAAGGGGGGAAACTTGTCCCCCAAGGCAAGTGGAGGTGCCCCCTCCCCTAGGTTTCCCAACCCTAGGCGCAGAGGGGGGGCCAGGGGGCGCACCAGCCCACCAGGGGCTGGTTCCCCTCCCACTTCAGCCCATAGGGCCCTCCGGGATGGGTGGCCCCACCCGGTGGACCCCGGGGACCCTTCCGGTGGTCCCGGTACAATACCGGTGAACCCCGAAACTTTCCCGATGGCCGAAACTCGACTTCCCATATATAATTCTTTACCTCCGGACCATTCCGGAACTCCTCGTGATGTCCGGGATCTCATCCGGGACTCCGAACAACTTTCGGTTTGCTGCATACTAATATATTTACAACCCTAGCGTCACCGAACCTTAAGTGTGTAGACCCTACGGGTTCGGGAGACACGCAGACATGACCGAGACTGCTCCCCGGTCAATAACCAACAGCGGGATCTGGATACCCATGTTGGCTCCCACATACTCCTCGATGATCTCATCGGATGAACCACAATGTCGAGGATTCAAGCAACCCCGTATACAATTCCCTTTGTCAATCGGTACGTTACTTGCCCAAGATTCGATCGTCGGTATCCCAATACCTCGTTCAATCTCGTTACCGGCAAGTCACTTTACTCATACCGTAATGCATGATCCCGTGACCAGACACTTGGTCACTTTGAGCTCATTATGATGATGCATTACCGAGTGGGCCCAGAGATACCTCTCCGTCATACGGAGTGACAAATCCCAGTCTCGATCCGTGTCAACCCAACAGACACTTTCGGAGATAGCCGTAGCATACCTTTATAGTCACCCAGTTACATTGTGACGTTTGGTACACCCAAAGCACTCGTATGGTATCCGGGAGTTACACGATCTCATGGTCTAAGGAAAGGATACTTGACATTGGAAAAGCTCTAGCAAACGAACTACACGATCTTGTGCTATGCTGAGGATTGGGTCTTGTCCATCACATCATTCTCCTAATGATGTGATCCCGTTATCAATGACATCCAATGTCCATAGTCAGGAAACCATGACTATTTGTTGATCAACGAGCTAGTCAACTAGAGGCTCACTAGGGATATGTTGTGGTCTATGTATTCACACGTGTATTACGATTTCCGGATAATACAATTATAGCATGAATAAAAGACAATTATCATGAACAAGGAAATATAATAATAATCCTTTTATTATTGCCTCTAGGGCATATTTCCAACAGTCTCCCACTTGCACTAGAGTCAATAATCTAGTTACGTTGTGATGAATCGAACACCCAGAGAGTTCTGGTGTTGATCATGTTTTGCTCGCGGAAGAGGTTTAGTCAATGGATCTGAGACATTCAGATCCGTATGTACTTTGGAAATATCTATGTCTCCATCTTGAACATTTTCACGGATGGAGTTGAAACGACTCTTGATGTGCCTGGTCTTCTTGTGAAACCTGGGCTCCTTGGCAAGGGCAATAGCTCCAGTGTTATCACAGAAGAGAGTGGTCGGACCCGACGCATTGGGTATGACTCCTAGGTCGGTGATGAACTCCTTCATCCATATTGCTTCATGTGCTGCCTCCGAGGCTGCCATGTACTCCGCTTCACATGTAGATCCTGCCACGACGCTCTGCTTGCAACTGCACCAGCTTACTGCTCCAAGATTCAACATATACACGTATCCGGTTTGTTACTTAGAGTCATCCAGATCTGTGTCGAAGCTAGTGTCGACGTAACCCTTTACGACGAGCTCTTCGTCACCTCCATAGACGAGAAACATGTCCTTTGTCCTTTTCAGGTACTTCAGGATATTCTTGACCGCTGTCCAGTGTTCCTTGCTGGGATTACTTTGGTACCTTCCTACCAAACTTACGGCAAGGTTTACATCAGGTCTGGTACACAGCATGGCATACATAATAGATCCTATGGCTGAGGCATAGGGGATGACACTCATCTCTTCTTTATCTTCTGCCATGGTCGGGCATTGAGCCGAGCTCAATCTCACACCTTGCAACACAGGCAAGAACCCTTTCTTGGACTGATCCATATTGAACTTCTTCAATATCTTATCAAGGTATGTGCTTTGTGAAAGATCTATGAGGCGTCTCGATCTATCCCTATAGATCTTGACGCCTAATATGTAAGCAGCTTCTCCAAGGTCCTTCATTGAAAAACACTTATTCAAGTAGGCCTTAATGTTGTCCAAAAGTTCTATATTATTTCCCATCAAAAGTATGTCATCTACATATAATATGAGAAATGCTACAGAGCTCCCACTCACTTTCTTGCAAACGCATGCTTCTCCATAAGTCTGCATAAACCCAAACGCTTTGATCATCTCATCAAAGCGAATGTTCCAACTCCGAGATGCTTGCACCAGCCCATAAATGGATCACTGGAGCTTGCATACCTTGTTAGCATTCTTAGGATCGACAAAACCCTTCGGCTGCATCATATACAGTTCTTCCTTAAGATAGCCGTTAAGGAATGCCGTTTTGACGTCCATCTTCCATATCTCATAATCATAGTATGCGGCAATTGCTAACATGATTCGGACGGACTTCAGCTTCGCTACGGGAGAGAAAGTCTCATTGTAGTCAACCCCTTGAACTTGTCGATAACCCTTAGCGACAAGTCGAGCTTTATAGATGGTAATATTACCATCCGCGTCCGTCTTCTTCTTAAAGATCCATTTGTTTTCTATCACTCGCCGATCATCGGGCAAGTCTGTCAAAGTCCATACTTTGTTTTCATACATGGATTCTATCTCGGATTGCATGGCTTCAAGCCATTTGTTGGAATCTGGGCCTGCCATCGCTTCTTCATAGTTCGAAGGTTCACCGTTGTCTAACAACATGATTTCCAGGACAGGGTTGCCATACCACTCTGGTGTGGAACGTGTCCTTGTGGACCTACGAAGTTCAGTAGCAACTTGATCCGAAGTACCTTGATCATCATCATTAATTTCCTCTCTAGTCGGTGTAGGCACCACAGGAACATTTTCCTGAGCTGCACTACTTTCCGGTTCAAGAGGTAGTACTTCATCGAGTTCTACTTTCCTCCCACTTACTCCTTTCGAGAGAAACTCTTTTTCCAGAAAGGATCCGTTCTTGGCAACAAAGATCTTGCCTTCGGATCTAAGGTAGAAGGTATACCCAATGGTTTCCTTAGGGTATCCTATGAAGACGCATTTTTCCGACTTGGGTTCGAGCTTTTCAGGTTGAAGTTTCTTGACATAAGCATCGCATCCCCAAACTTTTAGAAACGACAGCTTAGGTTTCTTCCCAAACCATAATTCATACGGTGTCGTCTCAACGGATTTAGACGGAGCCCTATTTAAAGTGAATGTAGCTGTCTCTAGAGCGTATCCCCAAAATGATAGCGGTAAATCGGTAAGAGACATCATAGATCGTACCATATCCAATAGAGTGCGATTATGATGTTCGGACACACCGTTATGCTGAGGTGTTCCAGGCGGCGTGAGTTGTGAAATGATTCCACATTTCCTTAAGTGCGTACCAAATTCATGACTTAAATATTCTCCTCCACGATCTGATCGTAAGAACTTTATTTTTCGGTCACGTTGATTCTCTACTTCATTCTGAAATTCCTTGAACTTTTCAAAGGTCTCAGACTTGTGTTTCATTAAGTAGACATACCCATATCTACTTAAGTCATCAGTGAGAGTGAGAACATAACGATATCCTCCGCGAGCCTCAACGCTCATTGGACCACACACATCAGTATGTATGATTTCCAATAAGTTGGTTGCTCGCTCCATTGTTCCGGAGAACGGAGTCTTAGTCATTTTACCCATGAGGCATGGTTCGCATGTGTCAAATGATTCATAATCGAGAGACTCTAAAAGTCCATCAGCATGGAGCTTCTTCATGCGCTTGACACCAATGTGACAAGGCGGCAGTGCCACAAGTATGTGGGACTATCGTTATCAACTTTACATCTTTTGGTATTCACACTATGAATATGTGTAATATTACGTTTGAGATTCATTAAGAATAAACCATTGACCATCGGGGCATGACCATAAAACATATCTCTCATATAAATAGAACAACCATTATTCTCGGATTTAAATGAGTAGCCATCTCGTATTAAACGAGATCCAGATACAATGTTCGTGCTCAAACTTGGCACTAAATAACAATTATTGAGGTTTAAAACTAATCCCGTGGGTAAATGTAGAGGTAGCGTGCCGACAGCGATCACATCGACCTTGGAACCATTCCCGACGCGCATCGTCACCTCGTCCTTCGCCAGTCTCTGCTTATTCCGCAGCTCCTGCTGTGAGTTACAAATATGAGCAACGACACCGGTATCAAATACCCAGGAGTTACTACGAGTACTGGTAAGGTACACATCAATTACATGTATATCACATATACCTTTAGTGTTGCCGGCCTTGTTGTCCGCTAAGTATTTGGGGCAGTTCCGGTTCCAGTGACCCTTCCCTTTGCAATAAAGCACTCAGTCTCAGGCTTGGGTCCATTCTTTGACTTCTTCCTGGCAACTGGCTTACCGGGCGCGGCAACATCTTTGCCGTCCTTCTTGAAGTTCTTCTTACCCTTGCCCTTCTTGAACTTGGTGGTTTTATTGACCATCAACACTTGATGTTCTTTCTTGATTTCTACCTCTGCCGACTTCAGCATTGAAAATACTTCAGGAATAGTTTCCACCATCCCCTGCATATTGTAGTTCATCACAAAGCTCTTGTAGCTTGGTGGGAGCGACTGAAGGATTTTGTCAATGACCGCCTCGTCCGAGAGGTTAATGTCCAGCTGGGACAGGCGGTTGTGCAACCCAGACATTTTGAGTATGTGCTCACTGACAGAACTATTTTCCCCCATCTTACAACTATAGAACTTGTAGGAGACTTCATATCTCTCGACCCGGGCATGAGCTTGGAAAACCATTCTCAGCTCCTCGAACATCTCATATGCTCCGTGTTGCTCAAACGCTTTTGGAGCCCCGGTTCTAAGCTGTAAAGCATGCCGCACTGAACAAGGGAGTAATCATCAGCACGTGACTGCCAAGCGTTCATAACGTCTTGGTTCTCTGGGATGGGTGCTTCACCTAGCGGTCCTTCTAGGACTTATGCTTTCTTGGCAGCTATGAGGATGATCCTCAGGTTCCGGACCAAGTCCGTATAGTTGCTGCCATCATCTTTCAGCTTGGTTTTCTCAAGGAACGCGTTGAAGTTCATGTTGACATGAGCGTTGGCCATTTGATCTACAAGACATAGTTTGCAAAGATTTTAGACTAAGTTCATGATAATTAAGTTCATCTAATCAAATTATTTAATGAACTCCCACTCAGATTTGACATCCCTCTAGTCATCTAAGTGTTACATGATGTGAGTCGACTAGGCCGTGTCCGATCATCACGTGAGACGGACTAGTCATCATCGGTGAACATCTCCATGTTGACCGTATCTTCCATACGACTCATGTTCGACCTTTTGGTCTCTGTGTTCCGAGGCCATGTATGTACATGCTAGGCTCGTCAAGTTAACCTAAGTGTTTTTGCATGTGTAAAATTGTCTTACACCCGTTGTATGTGAACGTAGGAATCTATCACACCCGATCATCACGTGGTGCTTCGAAACGACGAACTTTAGCAACGACGCACAATTAGGGGGAACACTTTCTTGAAATTATTATTAGGGATCATCTTATTTACTACCGTCGTTCTAAGTAAACAAGATGCATAAACATAATAAACATCGCATGCAATTAAATAGTAGTGACATGATATGGCCAGTATCATATAGCTCCTTTGATCTCCATCTTTGGGGCTCCATGATCATCTTCGTCACCGGCATGACACCATGATCTCCATCATCATGATCTCCATCATCATGATCTCCATCATCGTGTCTCCATGAAGTTGCTCGCCAACTATTACTTCTACTACTATGGCTAACGGTTTAGCAATAAAGTAAAGTAATTACATGGCGTTAAATCATTGACACGCAGGTCATACAATAATTAAGACAACTCCTATGGCTCCTGCCGGTTGTCATACTCATCGACATGCAAGTCGTGATTCCTATTACAAGAACATGATCTCATACATCACAATATATCATTCATCAATCATCACAACTTTTGGCCATATCATATCACAAAGCAATTGCTGCAAAAACAAGTTAGACGTCCTCTAATTGTTGTTGCATCTTTTATGTGGCTGCAATAGGGTTCTAGCAAGAATGTTTTCTTACCTACGAATAACCACAACGTGATTTTTCAACTTCTATTTACCCTTCATAAGGACCCTTTTCATCGAATCCACTCCAACTAAAGTGGGAGAGACAGCCACCCGCTAGCCACCTTATGCAACTAGTGCATGTCAGTCGGTGGAACCTGTCTCACATAAGCGTACGTGTAAGGTCGGTCCGGGACGCTTCATCCCACAATACCGCTGAAGAAAAATAAGACTAGTAGTGGCAAGAAAGTTGACAACAACTACGCCCACAACAGATTTGTGTTCTACTCGTGCAATAGAGAACTACGCATAGACCTAGCTCATGATGACACTACTGGGGAACGTTGCATAAAATAAAAAATTTCCTACGTTCACCAAGATCAATCTATGAGTTCATCTAGCAACGAGAGAGAGGATTCCATCTACATACCCTTGTAGATCGCGAGCGGAAGCGTTCAAGAGAACGGGGTTGAGGGAGTCGTACTCGTCGTGATCCAAATCACCGGAGATCCTAGCGCCGAACGGACGACACCTCCGCGTTCAACACACGTACGGTCGCCTTCTAGATCCAGCAAGGGGAAAGGAGAGGTTGATGAAGATCCAGCAGCACGACGGCGTGGTGGTGGATGCAGCAGGGTTTCGGCAGGGCTTCGCCAAGCGCTTGCGGGAGGGAGAGGTATAGCAAGGGGGGAAGGGAGGCGCCAGGTGTCAGGGTGCGGCTGCCCTCCCACCCCCCCTCTTTATATAGGGACCCCAGGGGGGGCGCCGGCCCTAGGAGATGGGATCTCCTAGGGGGGGCGGCGGCCAAGGGGGAAAACTTGCCCCCCAAGGCAAGTGGAGGCGCCCCCTCCCCTAGGGTTCCCAACCCTAGGCGCAGAGGGGGGCCCAGGGGGGGCGCACCAGCCCACCAGGGGCTGGTTCCCCTCCCACTTCAGCCCATGGGGCCCTCCGGGATGGGTGGCCCCACCCGGTGGACCCTCGGGACCCTTCCGGTGATTCCGGTACAATACCGGTGAACCCCGAAACTTTCCCGATGGCCGAAACTCGACTTCCCATATATAATTCTTTACCTCCGGACCATTCCGGAACTCCTCGTGACGTCCGGGATCTCATCCGGGACTCCGAACAACTTTTGGTTTGCTGCATACTAATATCTTTACAACCCTAGCGTCACTGAACCTTAAGTGTGTAGACCCTACGGGTTCGGGAGACACGCAGACATGACCGAGACCGCTCTCCGGTCAATAACCAACAGCGGGATCTGGATACCCATGTTGGCTCCCACATGCTCCTCGATGATCTCATCGAATGAACCACGATGTCGAGGATTCAAGCAACCCCGTATACAATTCCCTTTGTCAATCGGTACGTTACTTGCCCGAGATTCGATCGTCAGTATCCCAATACCTTGTTCAATCTCGGTACCGGCAAGTCAATTTACTCGTACCGTAATGCATGATCCCGTGACCAGACACTTGGTCACTTTGAGCTCATTATGATGATGCATTACCGAGTAGGCCAGAGATACCTCTCCATCATACAGAGTGACAAATCCCAGTCTCAATCCGTGTCAACCCAACAGACACTTTCAGAGATACCTGTAGCATACCATTATAGTCACCCAGTTACGTTGTGACATTTGGTACACCCAAAGCACTCCTACGGTATCCGGGAGTTACACGATCTCATGGTCTAAGGAAAGGATACTTGACATTGGAAAAGCTCTAGCAAAGAAACTACACGATCTTGTGCTATGCTAAGGATTGGGTCTTGTCCATCACATCATTCTCCTAATGATGTGATCCCGTTATCAATGACATCCAATATCCATAGTCAGGAAACCATGACTATCTGTTGATCAACGAGCTAGTCAACTAGAGGCTCACTAGGGATATGTTGTGGTCTATGTATTCACACGTGTATTACGATTTCCGGATAATACAATTATAGCATGAATAAAAGACAATTATCATGAACAAGGAAATATAATAATAGTCCTTTTATTATTGCCTCTAGGGCATATTTCCAACAGCTATAAGTGTTGGAGTCCTGCTGAAAGGCACACATTTGTAAGTATGGATGTCACCTTTCGAGAATCTGAGCCTTTCTATGGTGAGAAGACAGCTCTCAACACTTTATTCGAAGAACTTGACCACTCACAATCCATGCAGGGTGGTCAAGAGGGGGAGTGCAACTCGAGGGGTGAGTGCAGTGCCAATGGCGGCAAGGAGCAGCCAATACCAACCCCAAAAATAGTGGGATCATTCATTCCAGTTGTAGTTGATGGGGCTGAACAACAGAGGTGGCAGAGACCATATGAGGAAAGGAATCCCTTGGTCTATACAAGAAAGAAGAGAGTTGTGGAGGAACAAGTTCATGAGGAGCAATCAAAAGAAACTATGGAACAGGGGGAGCAGTTAGAAGAAAGTCAAGCAACAGGAAGCTCATCTGAAGTGGAGTCATATGAGAATTCAAGTACTGAAGAAGCATCACCTACCTGCCAATTGCTCTCAAGAAGTAAGTAGCGAGGAAAACTTTGAGCAAGGGCAATCTTGAGCATGACATCAATAATTATATCACCTATGAAGCCCTATCACCTTCATTTAGAGCATTAGTCGCGTCACTTCAAGCCGTGATTGTTCCTAAAGACTGGAAAGAAGCAAGACAAGATCCAAAGTGGTTCGAAGCCATGAGGGAAGAGTTGGAGGCCCTGAGAAAGAACAAAACATGGGAGCTAGTGAATCTTCCAGATGGGAAGAAGGCAGTCAGTTGTAAGTGGATCTTCACACTGAAGCAGAATCCTGAGGGTAAGGTTGAGCGTTACAAGGCAAGACTAGTAGCCAGAGGGTACATCCAAATGTATGGTATTGATTATGACGAAAAATTCGCCCCCGTTGCAAAGATGAATACAGTGAGGATTCTAATCTCGTGTGCAGCTAACTTTGGATGGCCACTACACCAACTTGATGTAAAAAATGCCTTCTTACATGGAGATCTACAAGAGGAAGTCTACATGGAAATTCCTCCTAGACTTTCTACACCAAGGACTGTTGGGAAGGTTTGTAGATTGAGAAAATCTCTCTATGGTTTGAAGCAATCGCCAAGGGCTTGGTTAGACCGGTTCAGGCAAGCAGTTTGCAGTATGGAGTATAAACAATGCAATGGAGATCACACTGTTTTCTATAAACATTCCAAGCAACAGATTACAATTCTTGCAGTATATGTGGATGACATCATAATAACGGGAGACAATGAAGAGGAGATTGGAAGACTAAAGAAATGCCTAGGCAAAGCATTTGAAGTTAAGGATCTTGGTCAGCTAAAATATTTCCTGGGTATCGAAGTTGCAAGATCAAAGAGGGGAATAGCCCCGTCTCAGCGGAAGTATACCTTAGAGCTCCTAAGTGATATGAGAATGCTTGGATGTAGAGCAGACCCAACTCCCATTGAACAAAATCACAAATTGACAACACAGATGGGTGAACAAGTTAACAAAGCAAAATATCAACAATTGGTTGGCAAACTTCTATAGTTGTGTCACACTAGACCAGATATTACATATGCAGTAAGTGTAGTAAGTACATATATGCATCAACCCAGAAGTGGACACCTTGATGCAGTCTATAGAATCATGAGGTATCTAAAGGGCAGCCCTGGTATGGGACTCTGGTTCAAGAGTAATGGACATTTGAATGTTGACGGTTATAGCGATGCTGATTGGGCTAGTTGTCTTGATGATAGACGATCAACCTCTGGCTATTGTGTGTTTGTTGGTGGAAATTTGGTATCATGGAGAAGCAAAAAACAACCGGTGGTCTCAAAATTAACTGCAGAAGCCGAGTATAGGGCAATGTCTCAAGGGCTGAGTGAGATGTTATGGGTAAGAGGCCTTCTGCTTGAGCTGAAAGTGCTCAGACAAGATCCTCTGAATGTGTGGTGTGACAACAAATCTGCAATCAATGTTGCTAATAATCCAGTGCAACATGACAGAACAAAACATGTGGAGAAAGACAGATTCTTTATCAAAGAGAAACTGGATGCATGAATCATCAAGATAACTCATGTGAGCTCTGGACAACAAGTCGTCGATTGTCTGACAAAAGGTTTGGGAACCAGGGAGAGCAATCTTGCTTGTGACGAGATGGGCATGATAGATATCTATCATCCCTCTTGAGGGGGATCTGTACTTCAGTGTGTGTGTGTGTGTGTGTGTGTGTGTGCTTATGGCCCATGTGGCGCATGTAACCCAGCATCCTATATATGTGCTGACCCCTTGTACAGGAAACCCTAACTCCAATAGAATACAACACCAGGCTATCTCTCTATCCCAGCCGCCACCCCTCTTTTCCCTGATTCTACAGGAACCAAGAACACAACCATGTAACCAGAAGTAACATTCAGAAAATGTCACGACACCATTATCTCCAGTTAGTTTACGTACAGAATCATAAAACAAAGAGGTTTTTCTTGGTCAGAAATACATCTAAATCTGCAAGTCATACACGAATCACAAAATAAGACTGATAGGAGTAACAACGTATGTTCCGTGCTCATGTTACTTTAGGACATTCCAGAAGCTCTATGACACATATACAGTCAGTCAAATTGCAATACATGAACCATTAAAATCAGTAACTAATCAACTATTCCCAATTCAATAATCACACAAAATGCTAGTGCTTCACCAAGTATTCACAATGCTTGCTTGGTGATGCCGCTGGCAAAGTGAATCGATTGGGTTGCATTAGAGGTGCAAAGGAAGCAGGCAACAGGTCAAATATGCATTTTAGCTTTCCAAAGCACTTTTACCTGTAAAAATCATAAACTCTACTCTTTTTCTTCACTACTACACATACTCAAGATGTGCTAGTGGGTTATAAGTCCACCTTCTTATCCCCTATGCACTATTGCACAAAAAGAGCCTTAATTGACATTGTGAAGGCTCATGTTCACAACAAAAGGGTAAAGAAGTTTAAGGACTGATTTCTTTTGTTTTTACATGTATGCACTCAGGAGACTCTCCAAACATTACATGTTTGGGTCCCTGTGTCAAGCAAAGTTACCTATATACTATCCCCCAATCCATCTGCGATCCTTTAACATTCATATGAACAAAAGGTTGTCAAAAAATACAAATGAGATGTTGATGGAATATATAGAAGAAATGTGAGAAGTTTTAAAAGTTTACCCTGGCCCAAGCAACAATGTGTAAAATGCAAGCCAAGACCATCATGATGTAGGAAACAACTGAGGTCCCTGGTGCTATCAGGAGGCAGCTATACCAAATCACCAGGGCAGTAATGCCAGCCATGCCGATGCGGCTTGTGATATCATCACAGTTTTGCATGAATGCAGAATGCCGGCAGTGCCTGCATAGAACACATAGACCGACTGCAATCCACACCAAAGAGAAGATAACATGGAAAGCTTTCCTGCCATTGCCCAACACATGCTTCATCACCACTCCCGTAGGGTCTAGGTAAGGCAGTAAGGTCAATGACCCGAATAGAGGATAGCCAAGAAACTCCCCAGGTTCTCCTGCACACCAATGTCAAGGGAAAAACTTGGGATATTCAGATACAGAATTTTTGCTGAATTAAACTGAACAAAGATTCGTTTTTCAAGTTCTTGCGGGAAGAACAGATGAAACTCAGGATAACTGAGGACAATCAAAGATCCTGGCAACATTTTCAATTAAATATTCATGCATTTATAAAAATGTCTATAACTTTTAGTAAAGTTTGTATCATTCACCAAAAATGTTCACACGTTTAAAATTATTCACGACATTTTTTAAAAAGATTTATGAAATAAATGTTTTCTAAAACTTTAAGAGAGTGTTCATGACATATAAAAAATGTTCATGACATTAAAAAAATTGTTGTAATACAATAAAATTACAAAATGATCAGTGATGTATGAAAAATGTTCAACATATATTTAGAAAAAATGTTCAATGTGTATACGAAAAAATATCAGCGTGTATTTACAAACGTTCATGAAATGTAAAAATTATTTGCATACTTTCAACAATAATATGACATAAAAATACCCATACATTAAAACTGGTGTTAAAAGGTCATGAATTTAAACTAAAGAAACAAAAGGCAAAAAGGAAAATAAAATAAAAATAGAAGTTGATAAACATAGAATAAAAACCAACAGAGAAAAACAGATAAGCTGGTAGAAAAACATAGAGAAGGAAAAAAACACCTAGAATCTTCCTCAAACCTCCCAAATTGTAGTAGGAGCATTCGAAAACTGGAGGTAATTGGGTCGGTCCACATCTCCCCACATTGTAGGGGCACTAGCGCGTTAAAATTATGACCGTTTTCACCGTTGTGTTCCTCTCGTCAAGATATTCGAACATGGACCTATGTTAATAGGTTTTGACGAACTTTTATTAAGCGCAATTGGTGCTCGCAACCAGAACTAAACTACGCTTCCAACCAGAACTAAATTCTCCATGATGCCATGCCCCAAGGTGTGCTAGTAGGCCAAGAGTTGATCCATCGGGCCATTAGGTGAACCAGATACATCACCTGGCAACTGGCATATGATAACCCACAAGTATAGGGGATCACAATAGTTTTCGAGGGTAGAGTATTCAACCCAAATTTATTGATTTGACACAAGGGGAGCCAAAAAATATTTACAAGTATTATCAGCTGAGTTGTCAATTCAACCACACCTGGAGATTAATTATCTGTAGCAAAGTTATCAATAGCAAATTAGTATGATAGTTTTGATATAGTAGCAACAACAATACTGACAGTAGCAGTAGTAACTTAGCAGAAACAATACAAGAGAAATTCGTAGGCATTGGATCGGTAAATTGGTTGGATGATATTCATCATATAACAGTCATAACCTAGGGCGATACGGCACTAGCACCAGTTCATAAATATAATGTAGGCATGTATTACGTAAATAGTCATACGTGCTTATGGAAAGAACTTGCATGACATATTTTGTCCTACCCTCCCGTGGCAGCGGGGTCCTATTGAAAACTAAGGGATATTAAGGCCTCCTTTTAATAGAGAACCAGAACAAAGCATTAACACACGATGAATACATGAACTCTTCAAACTACGGTCATCACCGGGAAGTGTCCCGACTTCTGTCACTCCGGGTTTGCCGAATCATAACACGTAGTAGGTGGCTATAACTTGCAAGATCGGATCTATAACATAGATATAATGGTGATAACATAAACGGTTCAGATCTGAAATCATGGCACCCGGGCCCAAAGTGACAAGCATTAAGCATGGCAAAGTCATAGCAACATCAATCTCAGAACATAATGGATACTAGGGATCAAGCCCTAACAAAACTAGCTCGATTACATGATGGATCTCATCCAACTCCGCACCGACCAGCGAGCCTACGAAGGAATTACTCACTCCCAGTGGAGAGCATCATGGAATTAGCAATGGAGAAGGGTTGGTGATGACGAAGATCGAAGATCCCCCTCTCCGGAGCCCCAAACGGACTCCAGATCTGGCCTCCCGATGAAGAACAGGAGATGGCGGCGGCTCCGTTTCGTGAAATGCAATAATTCTTTCTTCCTGATTTTTTTTCTCCAAATATGTGATTTTATAGTATCAGGGTTGGAGTCTGCGGGGCCACCAGGTGAGGACAGCCCATATGCCCCCTTCCGCTGGTTCTTGGCTCCAGAAATTCTCTTTTATTGTATAAAAATTCCTCGCCAAGTTTCGTTCCAATCCGAGAACTTTTATTTCTGCACAAAAAACGAAACCATGGTAGTTCTGCTGAAAACAGCGTCAGTCCGGATTAGTTTCATTCAAATCATGCAAATTAGAGTCCAAAACAAGAGGAAAAACGTTAGGAAAAGTAGATATGACAGAGACCTATCAACTCCCCCAAGCTTAAACCTTTGCTTGTCCTCAAGCAATTCAGTTGATAAACTAAAAAGTGAAAAAGGAAAACTTTTACGAACTCTTTTACTCTTGTTTACATAAATAAGCTTAAGTAGCACCCAGGTTTTCAGCAAAGATTATAACTAACTATGTTGACAGTAACTCTTAAAAATTATATTAACTCATATCAATGGCATAATCAACTAGCGAGCAGTAATAAGATATCTCAAACTACAGCACTTTGTCAAAACAACCATAATATAATATGACAATAGTGATATCTCGCTAGTCCATTCTGAGACCGCAAAACATAAATGCAGAGCACCTCCAAAGTTCAAGCAGCGACTAACATTGTAATTCATGGTAGAAAAAGATACAGTCATGATGCACCCAACATTAGCTACACACAATGCATGAGGATGACAATAGTGCTCTCAGGTTCTGGCGCTTATTTTGAGAAGGTGATGACACAACATAAAAGTAAATAGATAGTCCCTTCACAGAGGGAAACAGTGATTTGCAGAGGTGTTAGAGCTCAAGTTTTTAAAACAGAGGTAAATGAAATTTTGAGAAATGCACCCTTCTTGTTTACTTTGCGACCATTAGTTATCGGCATCTTCCAAGCTAAACACATTAGTGGCAGTTCCCAAGCGATAAAAGTAAAGGTTTACTCCCCCTCCACCAACAATCACACTCCATGGCTTGTCCGAAACAACGGGTGCCGTCCATACCAACAACAGTCCTGGAGGATTTTTGTTTAATTATTTGCAATTTGAGTTCGGGACTGGGAATCCCTATTACCGCCCCTCTCGTGCAAGGACGAGTGAATAAACACTCATCATGAGAATAACCAGCTTAGCATGGAAGATACTGACTACCTCCTGTCGCTCTATGAACAATCCAGGCACAGAAAAAATGATATTTATTTGAAGTTTTTAGAGGTGGCACACGCAAATTTACTTAGGAAGGCAGGGTAATACTGCATATAGGTAGGTATGGTGGACTCATTTGGAATAACTTGAGTTTCAGGGTTTTGATGCTCAAGTAGAAATCCGGCTTAGTACAGGCAAAGACTAGTAATTAAACTGAGAAGCGGCCAGCTAGAGAGCGAAAACGGTCATGAACATGCATAATGCATAAGTAACATTGGATACTAGCATGAGTAGGATATGAACACCATGAACATAAATATCATAGAGACTATATTGGTTTTGATTCAACTACATGCATGAACATGTGCCAAGTCAAGCCACTCGAACATTCAGAGGAGGATACCATTTCATCATACTACATCACAATCATTTTAAAGCAATGTTGACATCCAGGATAAATCATTATCCACTCCCAGCTACTTAAGCATGGCATGAGAAACTATAATCTCTAATTGTCATTGCAAACATGTTTGGTCATAATAAGCTAAATCATGGATACTAGGTTAAACATATTTACAAAAACAGAACAAGTTGAGCTCATACATGTTTCTATCTGCCATAGCCAGTTCATCAAATATCGTCATTATTTCCTTTCACTTGCACGACCGGACGATACGAAAATAATAATAGTGCAAGAGTGCCTTGGAGTAAGCTGGAATCTGCAAACATTTTATTGAAAAAGAAGCAAACAAGGTAATATGGGCTCTCTGTTAGATCAACAATAATGCATATGAGAGCCACTCAACATTTTCATTGTGGTCTTCTCCTCGGTACAACTCAATAAAAAGAAAAGAAATTCAGAGAAACACAGTGAAATATTTTTGGAGTTTTTGGTTTTTACCTAGAAGGAAACAAATTAAAGAAAGAAAGACAAAAATGAGAAAAGCTATTTACACGGGAGAGATCCCAACAAGCAAAAGAAGAACAAGGAAATCTTTTGGGGTTTTCTTTCAAAATACTACAACTAACTACACTAGAAAGAAAAAATCAAAAAGAAGCAGGAAATATTTTTTTTGTATTTTCTCAAAGTTTTTCAAACACACAAGAAGAAGGTGAGAAAATAAATCTAGCATGGATAATATAATGAAAAAGTGTGGACACCGACAACTGGAATGAAATGTGTGAACATGAAAGTAATGTCGGTGGAAATATGTACTCCCCCAAGCTTAGGCTTTTGGCCTAACTTGGTAATCACCAATCGAAGAAACCATGGGGTCTTATGTTGAAGTGCTAGGGAGCGGGCACCTAAGGGTCCCACTCCTGAGACTCCCTCTCTGCCGCAGCCAGGTTATTTCATAGGTGACAATGTCTTCAGGCAAGATCATGTATCCGCCCCTGGCAATAGGATCAAACAAAGTAGGTGCAGACAATGGAATAATATCATGAGTAACCACACTGGAAACTTATAAGGAACAGTAATGTCAGTGCTCTCGCTAGCAATGAACTGGTGGTGTGCCATAGCCTGACGATCTAAATAAACCTTGGGTGAAGGATAATCATGTTGGCGTATCTGAATGTTAAAGTGACTCACTAAACGAGTAGCATAAATACCACAATGTATTTTACCCTTGGATCTGTTAATGTGGAGGCGACGTGCCACAATAGCCCCCAAGCTATAAGTATTGTCGCCATAAAGTGCACGGCGTACAACAGCGAAGTCTAGGGCACTAAGTGCACCTACCTTCTCTCTAGCAAGCAAACACTTTGCAATGAATAGAGCAAAATATTGCACGACAGGAAAATGTAGGCTAGTGGCGGTGACACCTGACACCCCTCTCTCATCCCCCATTGTTAGGGTATGGTAAAAACCATCAAACTCCACGGGCCTAGGCTCTACTAAATCCCCGTCAGAAGGGATCATCATATGTCACAAAATTTAGTAAGTGGTATCTGACGGGTTTTAGCATATAAATTAAACTACACCTCAGGAGGATTATTCCTACTCAAGAAATGAAAACTTTGCACAAAGGAATTTGTGAGGAGATGATACTGTTCGCATCAGCTGCGATGAAGTTGGTGAGGCCGGCATTCGCAGCATATTGTGCAAACTCTTGATGGATTCCGGCTCCCTCCATGAATGGGTTATGCGACCATTCGCACGGCCGTACCTGTCAGGACCCCGACTCGATGTCACATCGATCTAGCCGATAACACCTCATATCACTTTGCGGCCTCACGCACGGTATCCCCACGGGTGTCGCCTTACCTTTGCCCGGGACCGTTTGCGCCTTTTGGCTCACGTATATGATAGTGGCGCTAGCATCCATATGATAAAGAGCCCGGGCTGACATGACTAGTCGTAAACCCAAAGTGGCACAGACTTACAGGGACAGGCATCCATGACCCAGCTTCGAACGTGTCGGTCATCAGCAAGTGGGTCCGGGCTGTAGCACTGGGCTAGCAGGACTCCGGTAAACCGGGCTGTAGCGGGCTAACAGGACTCCGGTACTCAAAGCGTGACATTTCCCAGAAGGGACAGACACAGGAACGAAGAAGGACACATGCCGGCCAGCCTAAGTGTTCCAGAGCAGTAGCAAGCTACCATGGCTCAGCGGTAACACTAGGAGACATTTCTCGGTAAGAGAGGCTACTAAAGATAAACAACTAGATAGTCAGATCCCACACATATCAAGCATTTCAATCATACACACAATATGCTCGATATGTGCAAATACAAGGAAGCATCACAACATGACTCTACGACACAAGTACTTTATTTAAGGCTCAGGGAGCCATACATAACATACACAAAGGTACGGGTCTCACGACCCAACATACAAGTCATACAGTCATACAAACCAGCAGCGGAAGTGACTTGTCTGAGTACAGACAACTAGTAAAATAAAAGAGGCTTGGGAAGCCTAACTATACTACAAGGTCCTTCACAAGCTCAGGGTCACCACCTGGGTCTTTAGCCTACTCGTTGATGTCAACGTCTACATAGAACCCATCAGAAGGGGTTGCAGCGTCTTCTGTAAAAATGTAAATTATAGCAACATGAGTACAGAGGTACTCAGCAAGACTTACATCAGATCCTACATACATGCTTAGTATCAAGAAGGGTTGGTGGGGTTATTGCAGCAAGCCAGCTTTGACTCTTGGCTAGGCTATCCTACGATACTCCAACTTGAAATGGTTTTGCGCACACGAGTCCACTACTCACCACTTCAATACACTACCGAGGATCCACCTCCGTCTTCCTACGGAAGAGCCATCCCCGACACTCACACTTATCTTGAGGCTTTTAACAGTTTCCATTTACTTGTCTATGAACTGTATAGGCAACCAAGTAGTCCTTTACCGCGGACGCGGCTATTCGAATAGATTATGATAACCCTGCAGGGGTGTACTTCTTCATACATGTTTCCACCACTTAGCGTCTGCACACGACATGTGCTCGGCAGACTTCAAGCGAAAGCCGACGTGGGTGTAGACCACGACCTACCTAAACACTTAAGCCTCTAGTCCAGGTTTATCGCCTATTCAGGTTCCATCCGCAGGGAGTCCGGCCGAGGTTTCCCATACGGCCCCGAACGATGTGAACAGGGTTCCCGAGATACCTAACGGGTATTCGGTACACCCGGCCACGTACCTACCGCATCACAGCCCACCCCTACGGTCAGCGCTGTCCACGGCCTCCAGTAGGCTACAAACACCAGAAACTACTTGCAACTCCTGGACAGAGAGCTAGGGTGAATAAGAAGTCGAGCGGGGTCATATTTCAGGGACCAATGCATGGTAGTAGCTGTATCTTAAATCACGCATACAGATCTCAGTGCTTAAGGTCGGCTTCAATGAAACAACCCACCATGTACTCCTACATGGCCTCTCATCGATACCTTTACCAAATCGTGTTCACCACACCACTCTCATTACCGACATAATCATTTCACTCTAGCCCATCACCCAGATGAACCAGACCTGACACGACTCTAGGCATAGCAGGCATAGCAAGGTAGGAACAACACATACATATGGCTCAATCAACTCCTACACATGCTAGTGAGTTTCATCTAGTTACTGTGGCAATGACAGGTCATGCAGAGGAAATGGGTTCAACTACCGTAGCACACAGCAGTTTGAATCGCGTTGTCTTAATGCAGTAAAAGAGAGCAGGAGCGAGAACATGGGATTGTATCGATATGATCAAATGGTTGGTTGCTTGCCTGATGGTTCGATGCACTGATACGGTTCTTCGTTAGGGTAATCACGGTATTCCTCGGAGACAGAACCTGCCGCAGAGAGCACCGATACACAAACATCACCAAACAATGTGCAACAATATGATGCATGCATGAAACATGGCAATATGAGTGTATTGGGCTAATGCAACTAAAACCAGAAGGGTTTGAACAAATTTGAATCAAGGATTCAAATTTCAAATTCAAATATGGCCTTTTAAAGTGATTTTCCTTGTTCTGCTTAAAACATCAATTTAACTTGTTTGATCATGCATGAAAATAGTACAGATGGATAGATTGGATTTTTCTGATCATTTTTCATATATAATTTGTCCAATTTGGAGTTACAGAATAAAAGTTATGAATTTTTGAAGTTTAAATAATATTCTGGAATTTCCTGATTTAAATTAAATCCAGAAAATCAATTACTGCGTCAGCCTGACGTCAGTGTGACGTCAGCAGGTCAACGGAACTGGTCCAGGTCAAACCTGACAGTGGGTCCCGCATGTCAGGGTGATTATTTTAATTAAAACTAATCCTGTTTAATTAACAGGGCTGGGCCCCACCTGTCATTGACTCAGGGGAGTCAACCAGGGCCCACCCGTGGTCAAACCCGGTCGGCTGCACCGGCGTTTAGCCGCCGGCGAGCCCGACGCGGCGGCGGAAGTGGTTTTGACCATTTCGGCCACCAAATGGGCCGCGGAGACCACCGGAGTGGAGCTGAGGACAAACCGCAGCTCTTGGCGGAGTCCGTTGGGGTCGGGGTGGCCGGAGTTGGCGCCGGCGACGACTTTGGCGGCCACCGGGGTTCGGTCGGAGGTGAACTTGGCGCTAGAGGGTTCGGTGAGGCTCGTGGAGTAGCTAGCTAGGTGCTGCGGAACTTGGTGAGTAAGATGGACACCATCTTGTGGCCGGGGGATGACCGGGAGCACGTCGGCGACGAGCTCCACGGCGGTGGGTGCGGTTGAGCTCCGGGAGGTTGCTACACGGCTCGGGAGCAAGAACGGAAGGGAGGGGAAGATGGCTAAGCTCACAGTGAGTGCGACGGAGTTCTTGGTGCGGCCGAAGATGGACCGGAGCGACGACGGCGTTGAAGGGGATCTCCGGCGACGGTGAGCTCGGGCGAGGTCGGTGCGGTGGTCTCGGGCGTTGCGAGCGCTCGGGGCTCGGCTGCTCGATGAAGTGGACAGCGGCGGAGCTCCTGGACACGGTGAGACGGCGTGGGGTGGTCGGAGGGCGTGGCTACGGCGAGGGGGTGGCGGCGATGGCGTCGGCCATGGCTGGGGCGTGCGAGGGGGAGGAGCTGGAGAGGAGAGGGGGTGTCTGGGGGGTTCGGGGGAGAGAGAGAGGCCGATCCTCGACGTCACCTGGCGAGGGGAGCGGCGAGGCGGCGAGCAGGTGCGTGGCGCACGCCGCGGTCGCCGTCGGGCACCTGCCTGCCTGCCTGGCCGGCAAGCAGCTCGCTGGAGCGGTGCTGGGCTGGGCCGGCAGGTGGGCCGGGGCAGGCGCCAGGTAAGTTTTTTCATTTTCTTCTGTTTTCTGTTTTTCTAATACTTCTGCAACTTTGTTGAATTAAATAAAATACCTAGGCAATTTCAAAAATCACCAAATCACTCCTGGTCCATAGCTGGATTATTTCCAACATGAAACATTTTAGTTTGGAGGTATTTGAGCATTTAAATATTTTATATAATTTTAAATGCCCAAATTCAAATATTTATGAATTAATTCAAAAACCCTAAGATGGCCTAGGAAAATGTGCACCACTTTTGGCAGAGGTTCTGAACCAAGACAAAAATGATGGACATTTTAGAAGGGCATTTCAGGTTCATTGAAAATTATTTTAGTAAACCCTAGTTGGTTTCAGAGGGGACTGGGGGTTCTGTCATCCCCATTTCAAGTTTCTGATGAAAGAATAAACATGATGCAACACTCTAATGCATGACTAGCTAGGGTGTGACAACTCACCCCCACTCAAAAGAATCTCGTCCCGAGATTTGGGTTCCTCCGGGAAGAAGGCGGGGTACTCGAGTCGAAGACGATCCTCCCTTTCCCAAGTTGCTTCATCCTCAGAATGGTGCGACCATTGAACCTTGAGAAACTTGATGTTCTGGCGTCGAGTGGTACGCTCGGCCTGATCGAGGATACGAATGGGGTACTCTCGATATGTAAGATTATCCTGGAGATCAAGCGTTTCGTGGTCCACTTCACGGATAGGATCCGAGCAGCAACGCCTGAGTTGGGAAACGTGGAAGACATCGTGGACTCTGGAGAGATGCGGAGGTAGTTCCAACTGGTAGGCAACTTCTCCTCGTTTGGCGAGAATGCGAAAAGGTCCAATGTAACGAGGAGCCAATTTGCCTTTGATACCGAAACGATGGGTTCCCTTCAGAGGGGTGACCCGAAGATAAGCCTTCTCGTCAACCTCGAAAGTCATAGCCTTATGTTTTCGGTCATATTGACTCTTTTGACGAGATTGGGCTGTTTTCAACTTTTCACGAACGATGCGAACTTGTTCTTCTGCTTCCTGGATCATATCCGGGCCAAAGAATTGTCTTTCCCCGGTCTCTGACCAGTTAAGGGGTGTTCGACACCGTCGTCCATAGAGAACTTCAAAGGGGGCTTTACCTAAGCTAGATTGATAGCTGTTGTTGTAAGCGAATTCGGCAAATGGAAGACACTTCTCCCAGTCCATTCCAAATGAGATAACAGAGGCTCGAAGCATGTCTTCTAGAACTTGGTTGACGCGTTCCACTTGACCGCTTGACTGAGGGTGGAAAGCTGTGCTAAAGGAGAGACGGGTTCCCATAGCATTTTGGAAACTTTCCCAAAATCGAGAGGTGAAAAGACTTCCTCGATCCGAGTTAATTTCCAAAGGAACACCATGGAGGGACACTATTCAGGAGATGTATAAGTCTGCCAATTGACTGGCGGTTATACTCTCACGAACAGGTAAGAAATGGGCTACTTTGGAAAGACGATCGACCACGACGAAGATAGCATTATTCCCTCTCTTAGTCCTGGGAAAACCGGTAATGAAATCCATACCAATTTTATCCCATTTCCATTCAGGAATAGCTAAGGGTTGAAGGGTGCCAGCAGGCCGTTGGTGCTCTGCTTTTACACGACGACAGACATCGCAATTTGCAATATACTGAGCAATTTCTCTCTTCATCCTAGTCCACCAGAACCTCTGGCGTAGGTCCTGATACATCTTAGTGCTACCGGGATGAATAGTGAGAGGAGATTCATGAGCCTCCTTAAGGATCAACTGCCGTAGATGCTGGTTCTTGGGAACCACTAGACGGTTCTCAAAGTACACAACACCATGATCATTTGTGGAGAAACAACTAGCACCTCCGCTAGCAATGTTCTCCTTGATCTTAGCTATTCCCTTATCTCGCTTCTGGGCAGCAATGATTTGATCCGTAAGAGTAGGTTTCGCCACCAAGGTGGAAAGAAATCCTTGAGGAACAATGTGAAGGTTAAGCTTCCGAAATTCCTCATGGAGAAGCGGTTGACTTTGTTGTAACATCAGATTGTTACAATAAGATTTACGACTTAGCGCATCAGCCATGACGTTGGCTTTCCCTGGGGTGTAGGTTATTCCTAAGTCGAAGTCTGTGATCAATTCGACCCAACGTCTTTGCCTGAGATTCAAATCCGGTTGGGTGAAGATGTACTTCAGACTTTGGTGATCAGTGAATATTTCGCAACGATTACCGAGGAGGTAATGTCGCTAGGTCTTAAGTGCATAGACTACGGCTGCAAGCTCTAGATCATGAGTAGGATAATTCTCCTCATGTGGGTGCAATTGCCGTGAAGAGTAGGCAATTACGTGTCGATCTTGCATGAGAATGCAACCTAGTCCTTGTCGCGAGGCGTCGCAGTAGATAACAAAGTCCTTAGAGAAGTCTGGCGGTACCAGTACGGGAGCAGAAGTCAGGCGTCTTTTCAGTTCCTGAAAGCTGTGCTCACATTGTGGAGTCCACTCGAACTTCTTATCTTTCTTGAGGAGTTCGGTTAGAGGTTTAGCAACCTTGGAGAAGTTCTCGACAAAGCGACGACAATAGCTCGCTAAGCCCAGAAAGCTCCGAACTTGCTTGACCGATTCAGGTGGAGTCCAATTAAGGACGGCTTGAACTCGCTCAGGGTTAACAGCAATACCTTTACCAGATATTACATGACCCAGATAGGTCACTTCTGACAACCAGAATTCACATTTAGAAAATTTGGCATAAAGGCGATGCTCTCGAAGTTTCTGCAACACTAGCCTTAGATGTTCGGCATGTTCTTCCTCGTTCTTGGAGTAGATGAGTATATCATCGAGGTAAACCACGACGAATTTATCCAAATACTCCATGAAGATTGAGTTCATTAACTGAGAAAAGGTGGCTGGAGCGTTGGTTAATCCGAAGGACATGACGGTGTACTCGTATTGGCCATAACGAGTAACAAAGGCCGTTTTAGGAATGTCCCCGTTTCTGATTTTGATTTGATGGTAGCCCAACCTCAAATCCATTTTGGAGAAGACTGAGGATCCAGCGAGCTGATCGTACAGGTCGTTGATCCTGGGAAGCGGATATTTGTTCTTGATTGTGACCAAGTTGACAGGTCGGTAATCTACAACCATCCGGTCCGTACCATCCTTCTTCTTGACGAATAGGACGGGGCAAGCCCACGGAGATGAGCTAGGTCGGATGAAACCCTTTTTCAAGGACTCATCGAGTTGTTTCTTAAGCTCGGCTAGTTCTAGGGGTGCCATCTTATAAGGTCTTCTAGCAATCGGAACGGTTCCTGGAATGAGGTCTATTACAAACTCAACATCCCTGTCAGGTGGAACACCTGGCAATTCCTCTGGAAAGACATCCGGGAAGTCACGGACTACCGAAACGTCCTCAAGGTCTGGCAAAGGGCTGGCGTTAAGAGAATATAATTGTCGCTTGGCTATTCGGGTCAAGACATTGACTATTTCTCCCGAAGGATGGGTGAGTTGAACAGTCCTAGAGAAGCAATCGATTTGGGCATGATGAGCCGACATCCAGTCCATACCCAGAATGATATTAATATCTGAAGATTTAAGGGCTATCAAAGACGCGAGGAAAAAAAGTCTGTCGACTTGGATTTCATTTCCATAACTTACCCTAGAGGTCTGCCATCTAGAACCAGGGGTAGAGATTTCCATAGTGGATGGCATGTCACAGAATGCAACGTTATGCAAACGAGCATAACTTTCGGATATAAAAGAATGAGAGGCTCCTGTATCGAAAAGAACAGATGCCGGGTGGCAGTTAACAAGAAGCGTACCGAGAACGACATTGGGATCCTCTTGAGCTTCTTCGGCAGAGATACAGTTGACATGGCCACGTGAAGCGGTGACCGGCTTGGCATGGAATATTTTTCCTGTCGGCTTGCCACGGCCAACAGCTTTAGCAGATTGATTGGGGTTGGTCTGGGGACACTCACGCATATAGTGACCAGATTCCCCACACTTGAAACAAGTCACGGAACTGGTACGTGGAGGAGCATTGTTAGTTGGACCCCCATAGGGCTTGGCTGGAGCAGACTGTTGAACGGGGCGAGGCGCCTGGAAGGATGGCCTCGGTGTAAACCTGGGTGGCAGGGCGGTGTTGGGCACCCACACGCGGCGCTTCTGAGGACCAGCACCGGATGAGGAACCCATGTCACGGCCATGCTTGCGTGTTGCGTCATAGTCAGTCTGACCAGTTTCAGCACTGATGGCTTTGTTGACAAGTTTCGAAAAAGATGTGCACTCATGCAGACGGAGGCCGCGGCGAAGCTCAGGACTAAGGCCCTTACGGAACCTTGCTTGCTTCTTGGCATCGGTAGACACTTCCTCGGTTGCATATCGTGCGAGATTACCAAACTCCCTGCTGTAAGCATCCACAGAAAGTCGGCCTTGGGTGAAACTGCAAAATTCTTCACGTTTACGGTCCATGAGACCCTCCGGAATGTGATGTTCACGGAAAGCCTCGCTGAATTCAGCCCAAGTAGTGACATGGCCCGCTGGGCGCATAGCTCCATAATTCTCCCACCATAGACTGGCGGGGCCTTCAAGATGATATGCAGCAAAGGTGACCTTGTCAGCCTCCGCTGCCAGCGCGGAACGCAGTTTATGAGAGATACTGCGAAGCCAGTCATCAGCGTCGAGAGGCTCGACGGAGTGGTGGAACGTGGGTGGATGCAATTTGATAAAATCACTGAGTGACACCACGTTAGCCCTCTGATGGTGTGATGTATTCTATTCAATACGCTCCAACAAACGGTTTGTCTCCCGCTTGTTTCTCTCAGCTTCCATCATAACCTCGGCTAGTGAAGGAGGATGAGGCAGATTTACATCCCTGGCTTCACTGCCTTCGGCCTGCTCTTGAGAAGCAGGGTTAGCGCGCGTGTTGACCATCCTAGGTAAACAAGACAATGATTTAGTCAGGATGGTAAAATTCCGACATAGGATTCATAATGTAAGAAATAACTCGGAATGCAAGATGATCATCCGTATGACATGGTAGATACAGAAACTGCTTCTTTTATTCCATCGTCATACACACCATACAGGGTTTAGTACAAGACCAAACAAAGTACTATTACGGTGAAGAGAGGATTACATCTCATCGAAGGCATTCCAAGCTCCTATACATTATTTTTCTACACCTCCGGAAGGAGTACGAACTAGGTCATATCCCACGAGTCACGCGGGACGATAGACGACACAGCTAGTGCGAACTAGTGATACTACCACTAACTCAGACCGATCCGTAGTAGTCCTCGTAGAAGTCACCTCCATAGCCTGGGAGCTCAACATGATCATCTGGAAACAGACGGTCTCGCGGAGCTTGTGGACCATAGGGGCTAGGATGAGGCCTTGGACCAACAAACGGTGGCCTGCGGGGACCGCGAGGTGGGGTGATGCCTCCTACATCACGCCAAACCATCACGTCTGGCAGAGCAGATCTCACAGGATAGAGATCGCGCATATCTGAGAATCCAGCTTGCACCGCCGGTGCGAACCGAGTCAAAGTGGCCCAGTGGTCAGCACGGGTGTTGAAGAGCTCTAGCCTTAAGGCCCGATTTTCACGGTCCTTATCCTCGAGCATCTCAGCAGTGGTGCGAGTCCGTGAATCCTCCTGAGTGGGGTCAGCATAGATAGCCTGGAGATACCCTTGTGCTCCCGGAAGTGATCCTGGCATATACCGGAAATCAGAGTCCCGAAATATACCAGATCTGACTCGCATAATGGTCATCATAGAGTAGGCGGCGTCCTGCACAGCCATCTCAATGGTAACCCCGAGTCCATAAGAGCAGTGAAGAGGCTTGGTGGATCCAGGATAAGATGGAAATATCCTGACAGTGCAGAGATACTGGCTCTGATTAAAATCTCGGAATTGCTCTTCGACCGTGTACTCAGGATACCAGCGGTATCCAGCCTCAGTCATTACCCTGACCAACTTGGCAGTATGGCCGGGTACATCTAGGCATCGAGTCAGGCGAACCACTTGATTGAGGTCGCGAGTGGCCATCTGAAAGCACAATCATAATGCAAAGGCATTAGAATTTCTAGCAAAATTTCGGCAGCATAACAGCTGTAAATGCTCAAAAGGATTTGAGACATTTGACAAAGGATTTCGTACACACTCAACATCACCATATCAAAGTTCTGAAACCATTCTGGCAACATAATGTGGTAGTAGAACTGAACTAGGCTGGTAACCATCAAACTTATAAGGTACTACTGATTAGTAACACGTGATCCTGATAGAGAGAATAGGTCCTAATTCCTTATCCCCCGGTAGAAGAATGGACTGACTCAGATCAGAATGTCATAAGATAAAGGAGTAAAAAGAGCCTTACGTTCCATCCCACAAACAATTCCCCTACATATAACTAAAGAATTTCTAGACTCAACATCGACCAGTTTGGCTTGGAGAACCTACAGGCAGTCCGGCTCTGATACCAACGCTGTCAGGACCCCGACTCGATGTCACATCGATCTAGCCGATAACACCTCATATCACTTTGCGGCCTCACGCACGGTATCCCCACGGGTGTCGCCTTACCTTTGCCCGGGACCGTTTGCGCCTTTTGGCTCACGTATATGATAGTGGCGCTAGCATCCATATGATAAAGAGCCCGGGCTGACATAACTAGTCGTAAACCCAAAGTGGCACAGACTTACAGGGACAGGCATCCATGACCCAGCTTCGAACGTGTCGGTCATCAGCAAGTGGGTCCGGGCTGTAGCACTGGGCTAGCAGGACTCCGGTAAACCGGGCTGTAGCGGGCTAACAGGACTCCGGTACTCAAAGCGTGACATTTCCCAGAAGGGACAGACACAGGAACGAAGAAGGACACATGCCGGCCAGCCTAAGTGTTCCAGAGCAGTAGCAAGCTACCATGGCTCAGCGGTAACACTAGGAGACATTTCCCGGTAAGAGAGGCTACTAGAGATAAACAACTAGATAGTCAGATCCCACACATACCAAGCATTTCAATCATACACACAATATGCTCGATATGTGCAAATACAACGAAGCATCACAACATGACTCTATGACACAAGTACTTTATTTAAGGCTCAGTGAGCCATACATAACATACACAAAGGTACGGGTCTCACGACCCCACATACAAGTCATACAGTCATACAAACCAGCAGCGGAAGTAACTTGTCTGAGTACAGACAACTAGTAAAATAAAAGAGGCTTGGAAAGCCTAGCTATACTACGTGGTCCTTCACAAGCTCAGGGTCACCACCTGGGTCTTTAGCCTACTCGTTGATATCAACGTCTACATAGAACCCATCAGAAGGGGTTGCAGCGTCTTCTGTAAAAATGTAGATTATAGCAACATGAGTACAAAGGTACTCAGCAAGACTTACATCAGATCCTACATACATGCATAGTATCAAGAAGGGTTGGTGGAGTTATTGCAGCAAGCCAGCTTTGACTCTTGGCTAGGCTATCCTACGATACTCCAACTGAAATGGTTTTGCGCACACGAGTCCACTACTCACCAATTCAATACACTACCGAGGATCCACCTCCGTCTTCCTACGGAAGAGCCATCCTCGGCACTCACACTTATCTTGAGGCTTTTAACAGTTTCCATTTACTTGTCTATGAACTGTATAGGCAACCAAGTAGTCCTTTACCGCGGACGCGGCTATTCGAATAGATTATGATAACCCTGCAGGGGTGTACTTCTTCATACATGTTTCCACCACTTAGCGTCTGCACACGACATGTGCTCGGCAGACTTCAAGCGAGAGCCGACGTGGGTGTAGACCACGACCTACCTAAACACTTAAGCCTCTAGTCCAGGTTTATCGCCTATTCAGGTTCCATCCGCAGGGAGTCCGGCCGAGGTTTCCCATACGGCCCCGAACGATGTGAACAGGGTTCCCGAGATACCTAACGGGTATTCGGTACACCGTGCCACGTACCTACCGCATCACAGCCCACCCCTACGGTCAGCGCTGTCCACGGCCTCCAGTAGGCTACAAACACCAGAAACTACTTGCAACTCCTGGACAGAGAGCTAGGGTGAATAAGAAGTCGAGCGGGGTCATATTTCAGGGCCCAATGCATGGTAGTAGCTGTATCTTAAATCACGCATACAGATCTCAGTGCTTAAGGTCGGCTTCAATGAAACAACCCACCATGTACTCCTACATGGCCTCTCATCGATACCTTTACCAAATCGTGTTCACCACACCACTCTCATTACCGACATAATCATTTCACTCTAGCCCATCACCCAGATGAACCAGACCTGACACGACTCTAGGCATAGCAGGCATAGCAAGGTAGGAACAACACACACATATGGCTCAATCAACTCCTACACATGCTAGTGAGTTTCATCTAGTTACTGTGGCAATGACAGGTCATGCAGAGGAAATGGGTTCAACTACCGTAGCACACAGCAGTTTGAATCGCGTTGTCTTAATGCAGTAAAAGAGAGCAGGAGCGAGAACATGGGATTGTATCGATATGATCAAATGGTTGGTTGCTTGCCTGATGGTTCGATGCACTGATACGGTTCTTCGCTAGGGTAATCAGGGTACTCTTCGGGGACAGAACCTGCCGCAGAGAGCACCGATACACAAACATTACCAAACAGTATGCAACAATATGATGCATGCATGAGACATGGCAAAATGAGTGTATTGGGCTAATGCAACTAAAACCAGAAGGGTTTGAACAAATTTGAATCAAGGATTCAAATTTCAAATTCAAATATGGCCTTTTAAAGTGCTTTTCCTTGTTCTGCTTAAAACATCAATTTAACTTGTTTGATCATGCATGAAAATAGTACAGATGGATAGATTGGATTTTTCTGATCATTTTTCATATATAATTTGTCCAATTTGGAGTTACAGAATAAAAGTTATAAATTTTTGAAGTTTAAATAATATTCTGGAATTTCCTGATTTAATTTAAATCCAGAAAATCAATTACTGCGTCAGCCTGACATCAGTGTGACGTCAGCAGGTCAACAGAACTGGTCCAGGTCAAACCTGACAGTGGGTCCCGCATGTCAGGGTGATTATTTTAATTAAAACTTAATTAAAACTAATCCTGTTTATTTAACAGGGCTGGGCCCCACCTGTCATTGACTCAGGGGAGTCAACCAGGGCCCACCCGTGGTCAAACCCGGGTCGGCTGCACCGGCGTTTAGCCGCCGGCGAGCCCGACGCGGCGGCGGAAGTGGTTTTGGCCATTTCGACCACCAAATGGGCCGCGGAGACCACCGGAGGGAAGCTGAGGACAAACCGCAGCTCTTGGCGGAGTCCGTTGAGGTCGGGATGGCCGGAGTTGGCGCCGGCGACGACTTTGGCGGCCACCGGGTTCGGTCGGAGGTGAACTTGGCGCTAGAGGGTTCGGTGAGGCTCGTGGAGTAGCTAGCTAGGTGCTGCGGAACTTGGTGAGTAAGATGGACACCATCTTGTGGCCGGAGGATGACCGGGAGCACGTCGGCGACGAGCTCCACGGCGGTGGGTGCGGTTGAGCTCCGGGAGGTTGCTACACGGCTCGGGAGCAAGAACGGAAGGGAGGGGAAGATGGCTAAGCTCACAGTGAGTGCGACGGAGTTCTTGGTGCGGCCGGAGATGGACCGGAGCGACGACGGCGTTGAAGGGGACCTCCGGCGACGGTGAGCTCGGGCGAGGTCGGTGCGGTGGTCTCGGGCGTTGCGAGCGCTCGGGGCTCGGCTGCTCGATGAAGTGGACAGCGGCGGAGCTCCTGGACACGGTGAGGCGGCGTGGGGTGGTCGGAGGGCGTGGCTACGGCGAGGGGGTGGCGGCGATGGCGTCGGCCATGGCTGGGGCGTGCGAGGGGGAGGAGCTGGAGAGGAGAGGGGGTGTCTGGGGGGTTCGGGGGAGAGAGGGAGGCCGATCCTCGACGTCACCTGGCGAGGGGAGCGGCGAGGCGGCGAGCAGGTGCGTGGCGCACGCCGCGGTCGCCGTCGGGCACCTGCCTGCCTGCCTGGCCGGCAAGCAGCTCGCTGGAGCGGTGCTGGGCTGGGCCGGCAGGTGGGCCGGGGCAGGCGCCAGGTAAGTTTTTTTCATTTTCTTGTGTTTTCTGTTTTTCTAATACTTCTGCAACTTTGTTGAATTAAATAAAATACCTAGGCAACTTCAAAAATCACCAAATCACTCCTGGTCCATAGCTGGATTATTTCCAACATGAAACATTTTAGTTTGGAGGTATTTGAGCATTTAAATATTTTATATAATTTTAAATGCCCAAATTCAAATATTTATGAATTAATTCAAAAACCCTAAGATGGCCTAGGAAAATGTGCACCACTTTTGGCAGAGGTTCTGAACCAAGACAAAAATGATGGACATTTTAGAAGGGCATTTCAGGTTCATTGAAAATTATTTTAGTAAACCCTAGTTGGTTTCAGAGGGGACTGGGGGTTCTGTCATCCCCATTTCAAGTTTCTGATGAAAGAATAAACATGATGCAACACTCTAATGCATGACTAGCTAGGGTGTGACAGTACCTCTGCCATTCTCCGGGTGTGGAGATCACTATCAGATGAATCCCCAATAACTCCCTTGGAGTTCTTCTTGGAAGCAAACTTCCTAAAGATACTCATATTTTTCCTATGAACAAAATTTTGAAATTTTTAGTCCACAATTTTTTTCTCAACAAAACTTTACAATAATGATAGCAACTACTCATAGGGATGCATAGAGGTCATATCAAGCATTCAAACTACTTAGAACTCTAAGAATTTAACATGCAAGCTCATCTACAGCAACACCAAGAGCAACTAATTATTCAAAATATAAACCACAAAAGCAAAAACTAGTTGGACCAATGTAGGACGCACATACCAAGCAACAATCCCCCGAAATAGTTTCGGAAACGGAGCTTCAAGCAAAGAGATCGAAATCCGTGGGTTTGAGGGCAAGAATACGAGAGAGAGAGCAATGGTGAATTTTTTTCTGGAGGTAGGTGGTGATATGGGATGAAGAGATAAGTGCGGGGGACCACAACTCACCAGGGCGCGCCTGGGGTGCTGGCGTGCCCAGGTGGGTTGTGCCCACTTGGAGCACCTCCCTTTGATGTTATTTGCACTAAAAAATTCTTAAATATTCAAAAAAATCATATTAAATTTCAGAGGATTCTGAGAATTTTATTTTGGGTCATTTTTTATTGCATGGAAAACTCAGAAAATCGACAAAACATGGCATTTTATTTTATTTAACTAATAAAAACAGAAAACAAAAGGTAGGGACAGAAGGTAGTGCTCACTAAATTCATCTACACCCTACGTCTCAAAAATGATTCATTAATAAGGTTGATCAAGTATTATTAACAATCACTTCCAATTAGCATGAAACCAAAGAACTTTCGTAAAACACTAAGTTACCTCAATGGGGATATGAATATCCCCAACAATAATCATTTCATATTTTTTTGGCAGTAGGTAGAGGTAGTTGAAAACTTCCAAGAGTGATTGTCGGAGATTTTTCAATAACATTAATTAATACCATTCACTTGGAATTGTTTCTTCGGAAAGTGCACCGCATGCTCATTACCATTGATATGAAAAGTGACCTTGCTTTTATTGCAATAATTAATAGACCCTGCAGTATTCAAGAAGGGTCTACCAAGTATAATCGACATGTTGTCGTCCTCGGGCATCTCAAGTATAACAAAGTCAGTTAAGATAGTAACATTAGCAACAACAACAGGCACATCCTTACAAATACCGATAGGTAAGGCAGTTGATTTGTCAACCATTTGCAAAGATATTTCAGTACACTACAAAAAAAATACACTTCCGTGATGATACGTGTTTGTCACAGTAGGTCGCGTTTTTTGTCATGCATGTACATATGACAGAATCAAGATAGTCATACCTGTGCTGTCATAGAAGTGTTCCATGACACTACCAAAATTATCATCACGGAAGTGTCCACTTCCATGACGATAAATCGCGCGTCACAGAAGTGCTTTCATCAAGGGTGACCGACACGTGGCATCCATCGTAATGGAACGACATTAAGCTATCGGGTCAGGTTTTGGATCCGATAACCCGTTAACAGCCCCGTCCAATGGGGATTTCCCACGTGTAAAATCATCGTTGGCTGGAGGAGACACGTGTCAGGTCCGCGCTGGCACAGGTGTCACTCATCCAATGGGTGAGACGCGCCTATGATATGTTGACACGTGGACCGACCCATCAAGTTTAAATGGGTCGGCCCAACTAAAGGCCCACAAGATTTTGCGGACCATAATGGGCCGGCCCAGCTAAAGGCCCACGAGATTTTGCGGACCATAATGGGCTGGCCTAGCTAAAGGCCCACAAGATTTTGCAGGCCATGATGGGCCGACCCAGGTAAAGGCCCACAAGATTTTTGTGTGCCATAATGGGCCGGCCCAGGTAAAGGCCCACAAGATTCTCGTGGATCATAATGGGCCGGCCCAGCTAAAGGCCCACGAGATTTCCCCGACATTAATGGGCCGGCCAAGCTGTAGGCCCACAAGATTTTGAGGACCCTAGTAGGCCGACCCATTAACTGGCTGCCATGTTTTGGGCCAAATGTCGGCCCATATTTGATCCGGTCCATTAATGGCCTGCCACGTTCCGGGCCTAATAGTGGCCCATATGAGATCCAACCTGTTTAAATTCTACCATGTTCTGGGCCAAATTATAGCCCAGATCAGGTCTGGCCCTTTAAGAGGCTTTGGGCTTAATTGTGGCCCATATCAGATTCGGCCCGTCAATTGGACACTATGCTTTTGGGCCCACTTGCTAAAGGCCCACTTAGTAATTCGGCCTCATATTAGTTTTGGCCTGTTAAGGGGCCGTTTAACATTTCGGCCCTATATTAATTTCGTAATGTTAAAAGCCAGTCATATAGTTGGGCCTAACTACGGCCCGGTTTGCATCCGGCCTGCTCGCAGCCGAAATCTGATTGGACCAAACAAGGACCGAGACAATTTTGGCCTGTTAAAAGCCCGTGATTTGATTCGCACAATCTTGGGCCGGGGTTCATTTCGGGCTGCTGCCGGCCCATTAGCTGTTCGGCACATTTCAGGCCCAACCTACATCGTGATTGCATGACGGCCTGATTATGTACCATAATTTTATGGTTTGGCCGGTTTACTGCGAAGACAGGCTATATATACAGTAAAATAACTGCAGCATCGTGAATAAGAAAAAAACCTAGACTATACAATAAAGAAATTACAACATATTACATCCACTGGGCATCAAAGTTCGCCACTATGATAATAAAGCACAAGCAGACAACAGATTACATACACTGGGCATCAAAGATCGCCACCAGTGCAAATAAACACGCTGACAAAATAATATACAAAACTGACAACACTTAAATAGAGTTCAAGAAAGGTTAGCCCTGCTGGGGAGCTGCAGCGCAAGCAACTGAGCAAGATGATGAGACTGCGCTTGTTCAACACTTATATCTTCCTCACTCTGAAAGATAAACAAGCAGATAGATGACAGGTTTTGCACATAAAAGTATCAGTGCTGACAATTCATCACATTTCTTAATGACGAATAAAGTGACACAGTTTAAAATTGCATTAACACAATATGGTATTGTTCAGGTCAATACATGGCAGGAAATGACATTGTGAAGGAGTTGGCAGCTTCACGACACCACTGGATTATAGATCAAGAACTCATAAGTATCAATGGTTAGTGTGCTGTCAATTTATCCCATTTCAGATTGGCAAATAAAGAGACGGTTTAAATAATAGTAGAATGATATGACATTGTTCATAGTTAAGACATTGCAGAATATGACATTGTGCTGTAGTGGGTAGGTTCACCACACCACAGGATTACAGATGAAGAACAGAAGCATAAATGCAGTCCAAAAGAAGATCACTTGCTCTGTATAGTTTAATTTACATGGTATGAAGAAGGAACTTGGTTGTACATCTGAAAACTTCAATTGAGAGAGGACAAACTTTTGTTTATGAACTACATAATAAACTTTAAACATGCAATTTGATGCAAACACCAAAAATAAACAGCTGTTGCAGTCATGCCTAATCAAATATATACAACAAAGTTTGAAGGCTTGAGATGGACAAACTTACATTATTGGTGAAGACAGGCTCTATAAAGGCCTTGTCCATGCTAATGGGGGGGGGGCGCAATTGAAGAAGTTTACCACAGAATCTTCTTCATAAGCAACACCTTTATTCTACATTTTGTTAAGAGTAAATATAGATGTGATAATATACGAAAAGTGGAGAATATCTAAGATAGTGATGCTACATAACCAAGTAGCTATAAATGTAAGTGCAGCGATACACACAAAAGGTACAGCCAAGAGAAATGCACAGCTAAACTTCTTCAGTACCAACCTTATGGTAAGAGTAAATATAGATCTGATGTGTAGAAAATGGAGGGCAAAGGAAAATAAGCTGCAGAGTGATGGTACATGAACAACTACCTGTCATTATAAGTACACTGATAAAGGACAGCATGTACTTACAAGAACAATGCAGAGCTAAAAAAACATTGGCATTGGATATATTCTACACTAATGCAACCATTCATACAGATCAGATAATTTGGAGCGAATAATTGATAAGCAAGCTATCATGCATACTGCTGTCACATAATGAACCAGGTATGTATGCAAGTACAGTGATACAAGACAATAGGTACTAACAAGAGCAAAGCAGCGGGCAACATATTTGCAATATCCTGTCGTTCTTTTCAAACCGGAATTCTTCTTCGAGCAGATTTCCTGCAAAAAAGATCCGTAAGGCACATGCGGAAAAGTAGAAGTTCAAATTGTCATGTGATTTCATAGACAATACCTCATCCTGGGAACGAGACCAGTGCATAACAAGGTTTTTCCATTCAATGTCTTCTAAATTTAGCATAGGAGACTTCACCGGAAATTCGTTTATAGACTTTCCATCAAAGTGTGATTTCCTTTGGTAACATCGATACTGCTGCAATGCTTCCTTGAAAAGCACAAGCAAGCTTTGCTTGTCATGACTATCCAGATTGACCCTCGCCTAGTTACAACAATGTAATGTAAATCATTGATGTGTTCAATCAGCAGAAAACAGGAAAATAATAACCATGAATAATAGCACTTACACGTAAGTTGGACAGGAAGATGTGAAAATGGTGTTTATCTTTACAATAATCTTCCCATGATGGGAATATATGCACGTAGTCCCTAACAACATTCAAAGCATTGTATTTTAAACTAGGAATGAATGGAATGGGGTTCCAATCTGCAGGAATTGGCCGTCTCTGTAGTTGGGATAGGTCTTTGGCCGGTGGACTTGCTGTACATTTTGCTGGAGTGGGATTTTTCTGTGGTACAGCTGGTGCTATGGCAAATGAAATCTGTATACCTTTTGCTGGAGTACAGGTCCTGCACGGTGGGGCTAGTGGTGTGGCCAGTGAAGTATGGGTACAGTCTGCTGGAGTCGGTCCTATGTTTTGTGTCACTAGTTGTACAGCCAATATAAGTGGGGTGATGTCTGATTTCTCCGGCACCACCATGTTTTTCAAGGACTTTGGTGGTGCTCCTTCAGGTTCAGCCATCACCCTCTTCCTTTTTGATGTCGGATGCACAAGAACAGCATTTGAGTGGGAAAAAATGGTATGATGACAGATGGAATATGTATTGATAATGGATGGGCATGGCATCTCGACATATATGATGAGTAAACTAAGCAGATGGCAGTGCAACAAAGTAGAAGAAATGCAAGACAACATATGCAAGATACCCGCAATCAATAAAACATTGCCAAATTAGAACAGGCACCTTGATGGGTGAACATGACATGCCATATGCCTTTGACTCCTCGAGGTTAGAATAGTCATTAGGACCATATTCTGAACAAGAATCAATAGGTGGGGAGCGTATGAGTTTCATTGCATCCAGAATGGCACTCAATGCCTTGGTGCCAATTTTGTAAGTCATTGCAGTGTTTAGCTTCAAGAGTGGACTGCTGCTAGTGCGACACAAAGCAGCTACACAGATCCTAGTGTAGATATAACGGGAAAAACCGTAAGCATCAGAGTAAAATCAGCAAAGTGGAACTTGCTGGAATATATGTGCTAGTATTGCCGGTACGGCTAGAAAGGCTTCGGATACCAGCTCTCTTCAAGTGAAGGTGTGGTACAGTTAATATCAGTGTAACTCTCAAAGGCGACACAGCTCCCCACATTTCCTTGCTATTCTTATAGGATTCAAGTGGGCAGGCCACTACAAATCCTATTCCTATGTTTACAAGATCCTACGAATCAAAGATGCTCAAAGTGTACATCACAACCGACCGTATAGACCTCTACACTGCAAATGTCCCTGCTCATCTTCAGTACAAAGAACATACTGTACTACTATCATACTCCCCTCGTTCCAAAATATAAGTCTTGGTAGAGATTTCCACTATGGATCACATACAGATGTATCCAGATACATTTTAGAGTGTAGATTCACTCATTTTTCTCCATATGTAGTCCATGGTGGAATCTATACAAAGACTTGTATTTAGGAATGGAGAGAGTACATATTAAAGAAGAACGGAAGATGAACATGGTAAAGAAGAGCAAGCAGATTTTGGATAATAAAATGTTGGTTGCGCAGTGCCCACACATGATGAACCAGAGCGCATTAAGAATGCAACTCCCAGCTGTCTCTCGACCATTAGGCGGTTGGATGAAGATCCTACGTCTCCTAACCCATTTTATTCCTCGTCTCTGATTATTCCCATACAGAACCCTGCACGGGCCATCGGCCGGACCACCGGCCCCCACCGCCTGTGTTCCTCCGCCACCCCACCCCCCACCCCCGCCCCAACCCCCACCCGCATCGAGTTTTCTTCGTTCGGCGAGGCCCCACAACCACACGACCCCCTTCGTTCGCACCGACGAACTCTGACGAGCTCTGAATAATTTAGTCTACTGTGATTTAACTAGTGTTGAATATAAAAAGGGAAAACCATAAGCATTGGGAGTATAGTGTTGACCGTGCCATGGAGGATCTGAAGGTGCAAACCGGACAAAGGCAACTTCGCAACCAAGACAAGAAATCAGAGTAAAGCAGTGGCAATCTATTTTCTTGCTGCGATAAATAAGTTGAGCAAATACAAAAGAGTACCGCCTCTGGTGCGGCGCCGTGTACGCATCTGCTGAGAATTTGACGGTGCTGCAGTAGCGATGGCTGTCGGCGGCGTGGAACCAGATCTAGGAGGGTAGACGGTGGCGGCGGGGCACGGTGGACAAGACGGTCGTAGGAGCAGCGCTGACAAGGTGGACGACAGCGGGGATGAAGCGAGAGGACGGGATGCAAGGATCCCGGTCCGAAGGTGTGGATGAGAGAGGTCGATCTCTTGTAATGGACGGCGGCATCGGGGTATCAGCTCCGGCATGGTGGAGGAGGACGATGGCGGATGGGGTGGCGGACGGTGGCGGACGGAGGAGGCTAGGGAGGAGAGGGTGTTTTGGAGCCCATGGAGTACGAATGGGGAAAAGGGAGGAAAAGAGGAAGGGGGGACCATGTATTCAGGGCGCGCTTGCCTCAAATGCGAGGAAATTTGTTCGCACACGAACACGTCACTGTGTACCCTCGACGCCGGGGGTGATGCACCGCAGCTCACGTCGAAGGAGACCCGCCGGAAGCGCGGTACGCAAGACAATCCGGCGGGCGCTTTTGTAGACCCGAAACCCCACACGCCCGGGAGGGACCCCGTCAGGGCGCGCGGCGGCTATGGGCTGCCCTAGGTCGACCTGATCGCCCCTAGAGCCTCAAGGTTCTTGCCGCCCTGCAATGAAGAAGAACAGGCGAAGAACGAGGAAGAAGAAGAACTAGGGTTAAGGAGAAAAGATAAAAGATAAAAAGTGGTAGATGAATTGATCGATTGTGTGTTGTTCAATCAGCCGTCACCGCTTACGTATATAAGAGGCGGCTGGACGTCCCGTGCAAGGAAAGGCTTGGATTCACGTCCAAAACCCTAGTCAAATTCAGATTGGTTTTGTCCGAACTTTCCAAAACTGTTCGGTTTAAACTGGCTGAACCTTGAATGCCACATTTGAGGTAGTAAACAACCACAGATGGAAACGACCCCAAAAGCAATCTTGACGGTTTCGACGAGACGAACAACTTTCATGTTGAACATTTTTTGATCAGAGGCAATCTTGAGGGAGTTTTCGGCTGTTTTCCGAAGTCTGTGGCAGAAAAATCCAAAACCCGGACAAACATCCCCGGAGTGTCCGGTCATCCTCGGAGAAATCCAAAACCCGGATGGTCATTCTCGGAGTGTGCGGCCATCCTGATGCAGCCGCGCATTTTCGGCTGTAACTTTTGCATACGAACTCCGTTTGAGACATTTTTTATATCAAAATCGACCGTTTCGATGAGACGAAGACAATTCGTGTAGATTAGTTTTTCATTTGAGGTATTCTTGGGGGCCTAATCGGCCAAACTGTACTCTGAATATAAGATCTTAGTACTTTGAGCATAGTTTTGGCCTTCGAGATGAAACCAGACGGCGATGGCCCAAACTTCAAAGATGTTCATATCAACAATACGGAACTCTTTCATGTAGAACACTTCTCCATTTGAATCCATCTTAAATAAGTTCTTGGACCGTGCCAAAATCTGGTGTCAACACATGCCCCCCTGTTTTTCGGTAAAGCTTTTGTGCCAAAAAATAATTTGCACATATCTTGCTCTGAGGACGATGTCAACACTCCATCGGCCATTTGTATGTGCTTAGGACAATAAGTATATATCAGCCATTGCTTGTTTGAACCTCTTGATTCAACTTGGGTGAAAACTTCTCAACTTATATAACAATTCGATGATAAGGTTCCATAGATATGCATCTCAAAGCCATCCTCTGAACCATATTATTCACCCTTTCGCTAGGATTTTGCAGATAATCAAGAATGAATTTCCTCCAATCCTTGCTTTGCCTACATAAAAGTTTCATTAGTGGCCGAGGTGGTGAGCTCCAATTCGGCCTTACCTATGTTGGCAAGAATAAGCATCGGCTATTGATAGATGTGCAATACACCATGAAGGACATGGTAGCCGGATGCTTGCTATGCCAACTCTCTCCAATTGTCATGTCTAGATATATGAAGGATATTAAAGCAACCCAAGGTAAATTTTGCATCTAGACATATCCCAAGATAAACTATAAGTGATTCGTCAAAACATTGATAACCCTTGGATATTTGTTGCACTACTTATAACGAATCACTGAAAGCCTCAATCTGTATAGCACCTATAGCAACCAAAAGTTCCAAACCGAATAAAATTTCATATTCGGCTTTGATTATTGTGCAAAAATATTTTAAGTGGCATGAGGCTTCACAAAAATAACACCATATGGAGATATATGAACAACACTGACACTTTGGCCATTGCTACGAATAGAACCATCAAAATATAATCTCCATAGTACTAGAGAGACAAGGCTAATATCACTTAACATGTACCTTGTCTCGGTCTCCAATTTAACTAAGGACGATGTTAGAATTCCACACCGGCCATGATCAGATAGTTTCTTAGGACGATAGTTAAGTATCGGCCATTACCATGAGGTCCATGTAGAATTCATCCACTAAAGCATGTATAGCCGAAATAAACAAATAAAATAGCAATAAAATATTTCAGCCCCTTTGTATTAGCAACAAAAATGAAACTAACCAAATGTATAGTGATTTGGTGATACTCTATCATCATATAGAAAATTATGTTGCATCCATGGATCAAAATAAGTCCATGGAGGGTAACTGATCATACATGTGGATGAATTCCATGGCAAAGGCATCAATGGCATTGTTGAAGAAAATGGATGATGTGCTAACCAAAGATTTTGATGTTGTGATGCACACCTTTGGCTTAATTGTTTGTTGCTTCCATCCTTCTCTTTCTTCACTTTTATTGTACTTGTTGCAATTGAAGCATGCACATCGTTTTTATTTTGATTGATCCTCTTGGGAACCCATGCCATGTTCCTCTTTCTCAGCTCTTGTGCACTAAGATTTTGTAATTCCTTCTTTTGTCAATATGATAAGCCGAGTGGGCATCTCGACTGTGATTCTGTTTTGACCAATGGCAATTCTTTTTTGACCTTGTGCACTCTCAACTTCTTTCCTTCAAATTTGGCACTTTGACTCTTAACAATTGATTGCTTCATCTCATTACCATCTCTTTTAATGCGGTAAACCTGCTTGACCACCTCTTTCTTCTTCCTTCAGCTCTGGACCGATCCCTTATGATTGAAACAGTCTTTGAAGCGTGATTGTTCAAATGTTGATCTTCTTGGAGCTGCATAGTATTGGTGAGATGGTCTAGAATAAGATGGAGAATGTGCCCTTGTATCATACTTGTCCCATGATGAATATGTATCAACATGAGCATAGGGAGGCATCGACGACATTAGCATTGGCGCCCAAAATAAGGATATGAATATCTTGCATTAAAATTATCACTTTGCCAATACCGATCCTCATATTTGCGCCTTGGGGTGATCTTGGTTTCTTTGCATGATTTGGCTGATAAGCATTCTTCTCTTCACTCTTCTTTTGATATTTATCCAATAGTTCAGCGAAGGTGATTTTTGATCTCTTACACTTGCGCTTACTTCGGCCTTTGTTTTCTTTTGGTTTGCTTTCATCGATCATTGGATTTGCTTGCTGCCCCCCAGTCCTTGGCGTCTCCATTGTAGCTTTGATGGAATTTTCGCCCTCAAGATTATGTTCCTTATGCTCTTCAACAACTTCTTTACTTGAAAGCTCGATCCCATCACCTGCAGTTTTTACCTTCTCTTTAAATGGATCGGCTTGAAGCAGCCGATGCGAAAACTTTCTGCCATCGGGACCAATCGGAATAGACTGGTCATCTCTTGGTGTCTCAACAAATTTCAATCGTCCTTTATCAATGGCCGATTTAACTATTTGATGAAACATATTGCAATCCTCGAAATTATGTTTGAACGAATGATGCAACCTACAATACATTCATTCTTGAATTGATGGCTTGACATGGTGATCAAAAATTCTTATGTAATTATTTTTTAGCAACAAATCAAATATTTGATCATACATGCTTGAATTGAAGGCAAACTGTTTATTTTCTAGCCGATCTGGCTGTGAGAACGGCTTTGGAGTTAAGCAAATGAATGATTCAGATTTTGTATCTCCCCATTCGGCTATGAATTTTATTTTGCATTCTCTTACCGATTTTATTGGATAAGAAACTATACTTGCATCGGTTTGCTCAGAAGACTTTAACCTTGGCTTTAAATTTCTGAAACGAAAATAGTTAGAACATACATGTCTCAATTGAGACCAAGTGTAAGCCAAGTAAGAAATAAGCAAAGCTACCCAATTAGATATGAATTTTAGACAAAGCAATGGTGAAAGCCTTGGCTGCAATAATCTTTCGCTATCGGTCTTTCTGAATGGTTTAATGTGTTGACCGATGTGCTTCATAACAAGTTTATTGCTAACAAGTAAATTACCCTTCTTCATTGGTCTTTCAAAATTACTTATGAGAATAGTTCTTATAGATGCATCAATAATGAAGTCGCAACCAAATCTGAAAATAGGTAAATTTCTCTCTATGCATACCTCTTCAAATATGCTGGGAGAATATGATGGTGGTGCTACTTGAAGAACATCTTGCTCCGTCTTTGGATGGCTCCCCAACACCTTTTCATCATCTTTTTCTTGATTCCGTGCATCATTGCTTTGAAGATCCATGTCAGCCGAACTTTGTTTGGCTACTTGTTCTTCTCCTTGAGGCTTGTCAATTTCTATGGCACGAAACTCATAAGGCAGGAAGTAGGTTCCATTGACTTCGGAAAAATCAAGTATGGCTGTTTTGCTATGCTTTCCATGCCCTTTCTCAATAATGCTTGCCTCTTTGGATTTGATGAACTCAGAATATATACTACTTGATTCGGCTTTTCGAATAATCAAATTTTCTATGTCACCTGAATCAACAACTTTATCTTTTTGAATTTCGAGGCTTCTCGCTTTCGTCTAATTCTAGCCCACATCTCAGCTTGGCGAGCTTTAAACCTTTTCATCTCAATTTCCATCCACTCGTCATGAGATTGCCCCCCCCCCCAATATTTTGAGACTCTTTCGACAATGAGGTGCCGAAACTTTGTGACTGTTTAGGTGGTACACTAGAAGGTACAACACTGGGCGACTGCATCATTTGCACAACTCTAGCTTTTACAGCAGCAAAATCATGAGGCCTCCCGCCTTCTATTAGTTCCTTGCGAATAGAGTTGCATAAATGCCAAGAGAATGTAAGCTTGTTCTTAATTACCCAGTCTGGATATAGTTGCCCCCCTATGCTTTTAGACTCTTTCGGCAATGAGATGTTGCCGAAATTTTGTAATTGTGTAGGGGGTACATGATATGCCACGGTAGTAGACGAAGGCATTTGTGCTCCTGCAGAAGTTTCACTTATTCGGCCATAACCATGAAGGTGCGGAGCCGAATTATGGACATCAACAATAGCATATGGTGCCAAAAAAATAGTAGCATTAGGTGTAGCATATGATGTTTGAGGGTAATTAGCCAAATAACTAGTAGTAACATGGCCAATTCCCCTATCCACCGGCACGTTTGGATTAACGTACTGCAAGTTATTTGCCGATGAATAAGAACTTGAAACACTTTGTTGCATATCATTGGAAGTTCCTACATAGGGTGTCTCAACTTGATTAACCGAACTCATCATGTTATTCATCGGCATATAAATTTGTGGGGTTGTCGATGAATGGGAGTTGGGATACATATGTTGCATGTTGCTAAAATTATATGAAGTAGAATCATGGATATTTTGTTGCATCGGCCCTTGCACATAATTAGATGCATGATTGATAAAGCTAGGGCTAGACGATACATTATGCTCATTAGATGATCTAGCAACAACATATGCATTATTTGCATCTACATATGTGAATTGGGTATTCATATTACCTTTGTAGATTGCAAACCCTAGATGACGATCCTTTCGTAGCAAGAATAGGCCGGAGACCGTTCAAAGAGTCGTCCCCAGCGGAGTCGCCAAAAAGTGTGTTCGCACACGAACACGTCACCGTGTACCCTCGACGCCGGGGGTGATGCACCACAGCTCACGTCGAAGGAGACCCGTCGGAAGCACGGTACGCAAGACAATCTGGCGGGCGCTTTTGTAGACCCGAAACCCCACACGCCCGGGAGGGACCCCGTCAGGGCGCGCGGCGGCTATGGGCTACCCTAGGTCGACCTGATCGCCCCTAGGGCCTCGAGGTTCACCGCCCTGCAATGAAGAAGAACAGACGAAGAACGAGGAAGAAGAAGAACTAGGGTTAAGGAGAAAAGATAAAAGATAAAAAGTGTTAGACGAATTGATCGATTGTGTGTTGTTCAATCGGACGTCATCCCTTATGTATATAAGAGGCGGCTGGACTTCCCGTGCAAGGAAAGGCTTGGATTCACGTCCAAAACCCTAGTCAAATTCGGATTGGTTTTGTCCAAACGGTCCAAAACTGTTTGGTTTAAACTGGCTAAACCTTGCGTGCCACGTTTGAGGTAGTAAACAACCACGGATGGAAACGACCCCATAATCAATCTTGACGGTTTCGACGAGACGAACAACTTTCATGTTGAACATTTTTTGATCAGAGGCAATCTTGAGGGAGTTTTCGGCTGTTTTCTGAAGTCTGTGGCAGAAAAATCCAAAACCCGGACAAACATCCCTGGAGTGTCCGGCCATCCTCGGAGAAATCCAAAACCCGGATGGTCATTCCCGGAGTGTCCGGCCATCCTGATGTTGCCGCACGTTTTCGGCTGTAACTTTTGCATACGAACTCCGATTGAGACGTCTTTTATACCAAAATCAACCGTTTCGACGAGGCGAAGACAATTCGTGTAGACCAGTTTTTCATTTGAGGTATTCTTGGGGGCCTAATCGGCCAAACTGTACTCTGAATATAAGATCTTAGTACTTTGAGCATAGTTTCGGCCTTCGAGATAAAACCGGACGGCGATGGCCCAAACTTTAAAGATGTTCATATCAACAATACGGAACTCTTTTATGTAGAACACTTCTCCATTTGAAGCCATCTTGAATAAGTTCTTGACCGTGCCAAAATCTGGTGTCAACAAAATTTACAAACTTAGCCCCCGTTTCAAATTTCTACTACATCACATCAACATTAGTCGGTTGGGGATAGGACGGTAATCTCGCATACATCGAATATTTGCCGACAAGAGTTTGTTTTTGGCGCCCACCGTGTATATGAATATGAATCGGGGATGGAGTCGATTTCGGCCGAGGACACATTGTGTTTTGGCGCCCACCGTGTATGAATCCGGGTGAGAGGCGGTTACGTCACGTTTGGGTGAAATTACAAACCTACCCCTATCGAAACCTATAGAATCCAGCAGAGAGGCTTTGCTTGGCAGGGATAGGCAGTAGTAATTTCATCTCGCAGATTTTGGTTTCGGGCGGTTACTGCGACTTTCCCCGCTTCGTTCAAATTTTGCAGAGTGCACGTTTACCGTGCCAACTCAATTTGAATTCCATTTGTATTCTATTTTTTCGGGCGAGATCCATTTTCAATTGGTATTACATTCTATATACATCATTTTTTGTATATACTTTCAAAATCACAACAAAGAATTCTGCTCCTTTATATGTATAATATGATTTACAAATACAACGATCTCGAAATCTTAAGGTTGAATTCGAAAAAAATTAACCAAATTATGTTCTACTAAAATGTATGGATCAGTAATATCTACATATTAAATAACATAGATGTGCGTGAATTCATTTGAGTATGCATGTTTGATAGATCAATTTTGGTTCGAGTATGGATTACATGTATCATCATCTCGAATTCAAATTTTTGAATCCCTTTTTTGTTTACTCCTTTCACGCCCATCTCTCTCGCATGCATGCTCCTTCAGGTAGCTATCACTCTATTTTCTCCAGCTCACCTGCATGCTCACTTCATGTTTCTCCTATCCTCGCAAACATGGTCTCTCGATGTCTCCCTTGAGAAGTGTCACACTCTCCCTATCATTATACATTACACGGTTTTCATTATCTCTCACGTCTCTACTGTTCTCTAGTATCACTCGGTACCTAAGCTTTATTTTTCACCGCCACACACACAGTCTCCACTCGTCTTTCACTTTGTCTTTCTCTCTATGGGATTCTCTCACACACCCTATATGTCTCTACATATGACTCATGTCACTAAAATTACTCTCTATCTCTCTCATGTAGACACAACATTTGTTGGGGTCTCTTTTTCGTCTCCATCCCAGACTGACATTATTCATTTGTTTACCGATCAGACAACCCCGACTATTGTCTCCTCTCTCTCTCACATAGACACACACACACACACAACTCCTGCTTCCACTCCCCTTCCCGACTACCGTCTCTCTCTCACACACACAAAACTCTCGCTTTCGCACCCCGACTCGTATTTCTCTCACAAACATTTATCGACTAGCTAGCCTATAGATAGGTTTATACACCCGCACACTCATGCTTCCACCATCACATAGATGTCTCTCTCCCGCTCCTTCTATCTATGTAGCTTTTTCTCCCCTTCTTGAGGAACGCCCTCTCGATCGTGCACACACACACACTATCGCCTCATTTTAAACTGATACCTATCGCACACACACTCCTTGTGTCTTTGTCACACATGCACTCTGTCCTCCTCCACTCTCCCTCTCTCTCACACACACATGGGATTTTTGCAACAACTAGCAAGATGCCCATGCGTTGCACGGAACATCAAGATGCATTTGTATGAGTAGTTTATCTTGTGGGGGAAAATATGAACGAGGGAAGGCCTTATTTGCAAATGTGGAGAAGGGTGTGGGTATCTTTTTGCAAAATTGCCATAGTTTCCTTCCTATCCGTCAGATATAGATCGGACGGCCTATATTGCAGGATGGCAGACACACAATCATCGCCGACAATGCTTTTTATAAGAGTAGGGATAAAAAATAGGGTTGGTGATGATGGTGGGCCTGCCATCCTGCAATGTAGGTCGTCCTATTTATATCTGACGGATAGGAAGGAAAATATGGCAATTTACCCGCACTCTTCACCACATTTGCAGATAAGGCCTTCCCTCGTTCATCCTTTTCTCCCACAAGATCTTGATGTTTTGTGCAACGCACGGGCATCTTGCTAGTAAGAGTAGAAATTAGACATATACCACTTCTCGAATCTTGAAACCAACAACATTTCTCCCTTATCTCATCAAAACCGCCAAAGGAATATATTTTGAGTGAAACATAACATATTTTTAGTGATATACGTATTTCAAAACTAGAATTTTTTTTCTATCAAATCGGTGAATATGTATTAATCTACTTTGATCGTGTGGCAACGCATTGGCACATTGCTAGTAGTTATTATAATCTTTTGGACACCAGACAAACGGTGGAGTACATATACGAAGAGAAGAGGCGCACGCACGCAGTTGGCCTCTTGCTGTCTCACACACATGAGTGTTATGTAAAGGCGACATTAACAAATAAACCCTAAAACCCTAGGTGCATGATTGCTGCATTCGCGGGTACCGGGTACGTGGTGGAGCACCTTTGTAGGAATAGTCAGCTCGCGTGATAATTTGATCCGTAGGAGTTGATGGCCAGGACCATAGGTGAATGACTTGGAGCGCGGTGGCTCGCCAGTTGCCACTGATCGAGTAGCCAAGTTTAAAATATCGTTTTTTAGTGGGGTTAGGAGTTCCGATTTTCAATGGCACGTTATAAGTAGTAAGTAGTTTTTAGAAACGATTGGTATGGAGCGAAAATGGAATTCGTAGTACTACGTACCTCCTTGGCGTATGGTTGTATGGGTTTATGTTGCGAGATGTTGAACCTGGCAGTTCTAGGGAAAATACTATGGTTTAGATTTAGATGCTGGTTTTCAGTAATGAAAATCGGAAGGGAAACCCTTCTTTGATTAAAAAAACTACTAGCTCCATTCTGGTTTACTAGTCGCCATCGTATTTTGGGTCAAAGTTTGTCCACGAATTTTACCTGTAAAATGTGAATGGAAAACGAGATTTGGTTATACCCAAACAAAAAAGGACTGGAGGGAGTGATTGCTCTGACACGGACGCGACCTCTCATAGCGCAGGCATTGAACCGCGCACCGGCCAAGAGGGTCGCACTCGCTGCAGGCCCGGCTGAGCACGCCTCCTCGCCACGTGCAACCAGCTTAAGACTGCCCCGCCTACCTTCATTGAATCCATGCGTGTGCCGGCAACACGTCCTTCCACGAGCCGGCAGGCATTTTAGAACACAAAAAATGACTAAAATATAATTAATTTGTGTATGGTCTTGACTTGTTGTGCTCTCACTGGTAGCAGGAACTAGTAGAGGTTTTTCTTTATTTATAACTCTCCTCACATTTTTTTGGCTTTGAAGTGAATCATGGTTGTGGACATTATGTATGAATGTGCAGATATTTGTGAACATGAGTTTGATGTGGAAGTTGAACTTGGAATGTCGGGCTTGCGCGTGAACTATACCATGTCCAACGCTTCGTCTGTTATTGTTTGGAAAGTAATTGTTTTTATTACATGACCCAAAAAAACATTTTGTGCCACATCAGTAGATGCACAGACATCACAACAGGCATGCTAACTGGATAAACAGTTGAACCTAGCTATTATGAAGGAAATTTTGTATTGACAATAGTTTAGATAGCAGGAGACGCCTAGCCTGCTCTGCCTCTGCTAGCTTATTTCTGGCTTCTTCCATCTCTTCTTTGGCTTGGGTGAAGAGAGCATCTGATTGCTCTTTTCGCTTCTTCAGGAACTCAGCTATATTCTCAAGGGCTGCTGCACGCTTTCTTTCAGCCTTTACTAATGCCACGTGGACACGAACAGCTGACGACTCCACCTGGCTTGTGTGTAATCCAGCATCATCTGGGAATTTGCACCTTGTGTCTAATCCAGCATCATTAGGGAACTGGCACCTTGTGTGTAATCCAGCCTCATTTTGGAAACATGATCTCGAGATTGACCATACTTCCCTCCTCGTAGGAACTGCATCCTAACATGAAGTTACTTCTTTTTTAGATCAATACTCAGAGCAACCTAGATCCATTTAGTAGAAGCCAGATAAAACAGAACTCGGAGAAGCGAATTCAAAAGGAAAAGAAATATAAAAACAGACTACAAGGTGAGAACACCCACTTCCTACATCAAGCTAAAAATGAAAGCATTAGGATGATTAAGACTCTTCTTATTACACATCGAAGAACACCACACTTAAGAGAAACAGAAACTACAACATATACACATCGAAAAACACGAGGCTAAACGAAAGTAATTGAAAGGGTGTTACTTACCAAAGCTCGTTTTACAGGTTCGGTGCAGCTCCTCTTTAACTTGCCACGCTCCTTGAAGATGTCCCGAATATCCCGTGTTTGGTCTTCATTGCTCCTCTGCATGTTCGCACTCGTGGTTTTAAAATCTCAACATGGCAAGAAAAATATACTACTAGTAATACTCGCACATCTTGTGGGAAACATTAAAGCACTCGTCTGCCATGTTAGAGCATCTCCAGCAGAATTGCAACGCATGACGCTTTAAAAAAGCTTTTACAGTGCTGAGATCGAGAAGTAGATACTAGAGAGTAGAGGATAGTTCTCAGCATAGATAGATAAAAAAAGATAATTCAACTACTCCTCGTCGTCCGACTCCTCCTCGGTGATGTCCTCCTCCGACGTCTGACTGTAGGTGTGAAGATACCAATCGTCAACAGATTCCCAGGGCGACGCTCCTCCTAGCCTCATGTTGAATTGAGCATCCGCTTTTCGCCTACGCTTGTCCTCGCGATAGGAGGCTCGCTCCGCCCTCCTCTTATCCCTCTCCGTCCTCCTTTGCGCGTAGAACTCACGCTCGTTGATGATGTCCTGTGATAACCCACAAGTATAGGGGATCACAACAGTTTTCGAGGGTAGAGTATTCAACCCAAATTTATTGATTCGACACAAGGGGAGCCAAAGAATATTCTCAAGTATTAGCAGCTGAGTTGTCAATTCAACCACACCTGGAAACTTAATATCTGCAGCAAAGTGTTTAGTAGCAAAGTAATATGATAGTGGTGGTAGAGGTAACAAAAGTAAAGACAACGAAAGTAATGTTTTTGGTATTTTTGTAGTGATTGTAACAGTAGCAACGGAAAAGTAAATAAGTGAGAACCAGTATATGGAAAACTAGTAGGCACCGGACCAGTGATGGATAATTATGTCGGATGTGGTTCATCATGTAACAGTCATAACATAGGGTGACACAGAACTAGCTCCAGTTCATCAGTGTAATGTAGGCATGTATTCGGAATATAGTCATATGTGCTTATGGAAAAGAACTTGCATGACATATTTTGTCCTACCCTCCCGTGGCAGCGGGGTCCTATTGGAAACTAAGGGATATTAAGGCCTCCTTTTAATAGAGAACCGGAACAAAGCATTAGCACATAGTGAATACATGAACTCCTCAAACTACGGTCATCACCGGGAGTGGTTCCGATTATTGTCACTTCGGGGTTGCCGGATCATAACACATAGTAGGTGACTATAGACTTGCAAGATAGGATCAAGAACACACATATATTCATGAAAACATAATAGGTTCAGATCTGAAATCATGGCACTCGGGCCCTAGTGACAAGCATTAAGCATAGCAAAGTCATAGCAACATCAATCTCAGAACATAGTGGATACTAGGGATCAAACCCTAACAAAACTAACTCGATTACATGAAAAATCTCATCCAACCCATCACCGTCCAGCAAGCCTACGATGGAATTACTCACGCACGGCGGTGAGCATCATGAAATTGGTGATGGAGGATGGTTGATGATGACGACAACGATGAATCCCCCTCTCCGGAGCCTCGAACGGACTCCAGGTCAGCCCTCCCGAGAGAGATTAGGGCTTGGCAGCGGCTCCGTATCGTAAAACGCGATGATTTCTTCTCTCCGATTTTTTTCTCCCCGAAAGCCAATATATGGAGTTGGAGTTGGCGTCGGAGGGCCACCAGGGGGCCCACGAGGTAGGGGGCGCGCCCTAGGGGGGGCACCCTCGTGGACAGGGTGTGGGCCCCCTGGTCTTCATCTTTGGCGAGGATTTTTTATTATTTATTCTAAGATATTCCATGGAGTTTCAGGTCATTCCGAGAACTTTTATTTTCTGCACATAAAACAACATCATGGCAATTCTGCTGAAAACAGCGTCAGTCCGGGTTAGTTCCATTCAAATCATACAAGTTAGAGTCCAAAACAAGGGCAAAAGTGTTTGGAAAAGTAGATACGACGGAGACGTATCAACTCCCCCAAGCTTAAACCCTTGCTTGTCCTCAAGCAGTTCAGTTGACAAACTGAAAGAGAATAAGAAAAACTTTTACAAACTCTGTTTGCTCTTGTTGTTGTAACATGAAAAGCCAGCATTCAAGTTTCAGCGAATATTATGACTAACCACACTAACAATAACACAAAAGTCTCACAATTACTCATATCAATAGCATAATCAGCTAGCGAGCTATAATAACAAAACTCGGATGACAACACTTTCTCAAAATAATCATAACATGATATAACAAAATGGTATCTTGCTAGCCCTTTCTGAGACCGCAAAACATAAATGCAGAGCACCTTTAAAGATCAAGGACTGACTAAACATTGTAATTCATGGTAAAAGAGATCCGGTCAAGTCATACCCAATGTAAACCAATTATAAGGAATGAAAACGACAATGTGCTCTCCAGCGGGTGCTTTTTAATAAGAAGGATGATAACTCAACATAAAAGTAAATAGATAGGCCCTTCGCAGAGGGAAGCAGGGATTTGTAGAGGTGCCAGACCTCGGTTTTAAAATAGAGATTGAATGACATTTTGAGCGGCATACTTTTGCTGTCAACGCAACAACTATGAGACGACGATATCTTCCATGCTAAGCAAATTATAGGCGGTTCCCAAACAGAATGGTAAAGTTTATACTCCCCCTCCTCCACAGGCATCAATCCATGGCTTGCTTGAAACAACGAGTGCTTCCAACATTCAACGGGTTCCAAGGGGAGTTTTGTATGCAATTATTTTGATTTAGTTTGCATAAAGCATGGGACTGGGCATCCCGATGACCAGCCATTTTCTCGTGAATGAGGAGCGGAGTCCACTCCTCTTGAGAATAACCGCCTAACATGGAAGATAAGGGTAGCCCTAGTTCAAACATGAGCTGCTCGAGCATACAAAACAGAATTTTATTTGAAGGTTTGGAGTTTGGCACATACAAATTTACATGGAACGACAAGTAAATACCGCATATAGGTAGGTATAGTGGACTCATATGGAACAACTTTGGGTTTAAGGAGTTTGGATGCACAAGCAATATTCCTGCTTAGTACAGGTGAAGGCTAGCAAAAGACTAGGAAGCGACCAACTGGGAGAGCGACAACAGTCGAAAACATGCATTAAAACTAATTTACACCGAATACAAGCATGAGTAGGATATAATCTACCATGAACATAAATATCATGAAGGCTATGTTGATTTGATTCAACTACATGCGTGAACATGTGCCAAGTCTAGTCACTCAATTCATTTAAAGGAGGATACCATCCCATCATACCACATCATAATCATTCTAATAACATGTTGGCACGCAAGGTAAACCATTATAACTCATAGCTAATCAAGCATGTCACAAGTAACTGTAATCTCTAAATGTCATTGCAAATATGTTTACTTCATAATAGCTAACTCAGGAACGATGAATCGTCATATTTACAAAAACAAGAGGGGTCGAGTTCATACCAGCTTTTCTCAACCCAATAAGTCCATCATATATCATCATTATTGCCTTTCACTTGCACGACCGAACGATGTGAATAATAATAAGAGTGCACGTGCATTGGACTAAGCTGGAATCTGCAAGCATTCAATAGACAGGAGAAGACAAGTAATATGGGCTCTAAATTAGATAAACAATCATGCATATAAGAGCCACTTCAACAATTTGATCATGGTCTTCTCCTACTGACCCCCAAAGAAAAGAAAAGAAATAAAAACTATTTACATGGGAAAGCTCCCAACAAGCAAAAGAAGAACGGGAAAATTTTTTGGGGTTTCCTTTTTTATTACTACAGCAAAGAAATAAACTACCACTAATAGTTTTTTTGTTTTTCTTAAGGTTTATTAAACACACAAGAAGAAAGTAGGAAAAAGAAAATAAACTAGCATGGATATTATAGTGAAAGAGTATGAGCACCGACATCTAGCAATGAGTGTGTGTGAACATGAATGTAATGTCGGTGGGAAATACGTACTCCCCCAAGCTTAGGCTTTTGGCCTAAGTTGGTCTATTGCCAGGGATGGCCTTGCGGATACCCGTAGGTGAAGCTGGGGTCATACTGCGATGCAGCGGCTATCGCCTCCTGAGCTGCAGCGTGGCGTCGAGCGGCCTCTACTCTCTTCTCGTACTCATCTGCCTCCTCTCTGGTAATAATGTATCTTCCTTTTGTCTGAGAATCAAAGAAAGCAGGAGCAGGAAGAGTAATATGGACTACATGACGTTTGTTAAAGATTAGTCGATACTGGAGAGGTGGTTCAGTCCTCTCAACAAACTGGTGGGAAACCATAGAATCAAAATCCAAATAAGTAGAGGGTAACTCCATATCACTCTCTCGAATGTCTATCTCAAGAAAATTAGCTAAGCGGGTGGCATAAATCCCTCCAAAGAAATTCCCGTTATGTCTATTATGGTGCAACCTGCGAGCTACAATGGCTCCCATATGATAAGATTGGTCCCTTAACACAGCACTTCTGAGAATGCTGAGATCAGGTGCACACATGTGACATGCTTCATCTTTAGCATTAATGCTTCTACCTATAAAGAGAGCAAAATAATGTATAGTAGGGAAGTGAATGCTCCCTAAAGTGGCTTGCGTTATATCTCTAGATTCCCCCACAGTTATTCTAGCAAGAAAGTCTCTATATTCAGATTTAGGGGGATCCCTGACACTACCCCAAGATGGAAGTTTGCAAGCAAAAGTGAAATCCTCCAAGTCCATGGTATAAGATTTGTCATGAAGGTCAAACATGACTGAAGGAGAATTACGCGAAGATGAAAACTCAAACCTCCTCACAAATGAACTTGTGAGATCATGATACTGGGGGCATTTGTCAGCTTCAAAGTCCTCAAGACCGGTGTTACGCAAATATATGCTAAACTCTTCTTTGATTCCCAATTGATTCATAAAATTTTCCGAAGGCCATTCACAGGGCCTCACAGGAGCGTCTCTTGGTGGTTCCTCATCAGCATCACACATTGCAAGCCTGGGACCTTGTTTCCTTGAAGAGCCACCTTGGAACATCCTCCTAAGCATAATGTCTCCTCTGAAAAATTTCTGAAACAATCTGAAATTTTTAGTAACTTCAAATAAAAGTGAACCAACTTCAATAAAATTGAGAGCAACTACTCCCACAAGTGCCTAGGACCTATATCAAGCATTAGAACTACTTGGGACCATATAAATTGGACATTCAAGCTCAAGAACATGGTCACCTTAACAGCATAAATTTGCAATGAATAAAGCACTAGAACAAAAAAGAATTGGACCAATGGAGGAGTCACATACCAAGGAACAATCTCCCCATGCAGTTTTGCGAGAGGTGCTTTGAGCAAGGAGATCAAAAATCACAGCAACCGGGGCTGGAACTCGTGCTTGTGTTGGTTTTTCGTGCTTGTGTGAGGCAGAGGAAGAAGATGGGTGCAGGGATAAGTGGAGGAGGGCCACCATGGGCCCACAAGGCAGCGGGGCACGCCCAGGGGGTAGGGCGCGCCCTCCACCCTCGTGACCAGGTGGCAGCTCCCCCCGCGGTGATTTTTGCACAGTAAATTCGCAAATATTCCCGAAAAAATCATAATAAATTGGCATGGCATTCTGAGGACTTTTATTTTCGGGATATTTTTATATTGCACGGATAAGTCGGGAGACAGACAGAAAAATACTATTTTACTTTATTTGTATTAAATAACAGAAAATATAAAGAGGGTACAGAAGGTTGTGCTTCTAGTTTCATCCGTCTCATGTTCATCAAAAAGAATCCACTAACAAGGTTGATCAAGTCTTGTTAACAAACTCATTCCGATTAACATGGAACCCGAGAAATTTCGAATAACACTAAGTTACCTCAACGGGGATATGAAAATCCCCAACAATAAGAATATCATACTTTTTCTTGACAGTAGGGAGAGGAAATTCAAAACCTCCAAATATAATTGATGGAATTTTCCCAATAGAGTTGATACTATAAACTTGAGGTTGTTTCCTTGAAAAGTGTACCGTGTGCTCGTTACCATTAACATGAAAAGTGACATTGCCTTTTTTGCCATCAATAACAGCCCCTGCAGTATTAAGGAAAGGTCTTCCAAGAATAATAGACATACTATCATCCTTGGGAATATCAAGAATAACAAAGTCCGTTAAAATAGTGACGTTTGCAACCACAACAGGCACATCCTCACAAATACCGACAGGTATAGCAGTTGATTTATCAGCCATTTGCAAAGATATTTCAGTAGGTGTCAACTTATTCAAGTCAAGTCTACGATATAAAGAGAGAGGCATAACACTAACACCGGCTCCAAGATCACATAAAGCAGTTTTAACATAATTTCTCTTAATGGAGCAAGGTATAGTAGGTACTCCGGGATCTCCAAGTTTCTTTGGTATTCCACCCTTAAAAGTATAATTAGCAAGCATGGTGGAAATTTCAGCTTCAGGTATCTTTCTTTTATTAGTAATAATATCCTTCATATACTTAGCATAAGGATTTGTTTTGAGCACATCAGTTAATCGCATACACAAAAAGATGGGTCTAATCATTTCAGCAAAGCGCTCAAAATCCTCATCATCCTTTTTCTTGGATGGTTTTGGAGGAAAAGGCATGGGTTTCTGAACCCATGGTTCCCTTTCTTTACCATGTTTCCTAGCAACGAAGTCTCTTTTATCATAACGTTGATTCCTTGATTGTGGGTTATCAAGACCAACAGCAGGTTCAACCTCTACATCATTATCATTACTAGGTTGAGCATCATCATGAACATCATCATTAAAATTTTCACTAGGTTCATGTTCATTACCAGATTGTGTTTCAGCATCAGACATGGAAATGTCATTTGGATTCTCAGGTGGCTCAGCAATAGGTTCACTAGAAGTTTGCAAAGTCCTATCATTTTTCTTTTTCTTCTTTCTTGAAGAACTAGGTACATCAATATCATTTCTCTGAGAATCTTGCTCAATTCTCTTAGGGTGGCCTTCAGGATACAAAGGTTCCTGAGTCATTCTACCAGTTCTAGTAGCCACTCTAACAGCATAATCATTTTTCTTACTATTCATTTCATCAAGCACTTCTTTTTGAGCTTTAAGTACTTGTTCTAGTTGAGTGGTAACCATAGAAGCATGTTTGCTAACAAGTTTAAGTTCTCCTCTAATATCAGCCATATAATCACCCAAGCGTTTAATCATATAAGCATCTTGTTTTAATTGTCTACCAAAATAGGCATTAAAGTCATCTTGCTTAAACATAAAGTTATCAAACTCATCCAAGCACTGACTAGCAATTTTAATAGGAGGGACTTCAGCATTATCATATCTATAGAGAATTTACCTTTACTACCTGTGTCGGGATATCGGGATCAGGAGGTTCTTCAGTGAATAAAGTATTGAGATCATATGCTTCTTCAACATGCGGTAAATTAAGACCGTGTATTTCCTCAATAGGAGGTAAATTCTTAACATCTTCGGCTTTAATACCTTTTTCCTTCATAGATTTCTTTGCTTCTTGCATATCTTCGGGGCTGAGAAATAGAACACCTCTCTTCTTCGGAGTTGGTTTAGGAATAGGCTCAATAATTGGCTCTGGAGCTGGCTCAGGAGGTGCCCAATTATTTTCATTTGTCAACATATTATTCAATAGAATTTCAGCTTCATCCGGTGTTCTTTCCCTGAAAGAGAACCAACATAACTATCCAGGTAATCTCTGGAAGCATCGGTTAGTCCATTATAAAAGATATCAAGTATTTCAGGTTTCTTAAGAGGATGATCAGGCAAGGCATTAAGTAACTTGAGAAGCCTCCCCCAAGCTTGTGGGAGACTCTCTTCTTCAATTTGCGCGAAGTTGTATATTTCCCTCAAAGCATCTTGTTTCTTATGAGCAGGGAAATATTTAGCAGAGAAGTAATAAATCATATCCTGGGGACTATGCACACAACTAGGATCAAGAGAATTAAACCATATCTTAGCATCACCCTTTAATGAGAACGGAAATATTTTGAGTAAATAAAGGTAGCGCGATCTCTCATCATTAGTAAACAGGGCGGGTATATCATTTAACTTAGTAAGATGTGCCACAACGGTTTCAGATTCATAGCCATAGAAAGGATCAGATTCAACCAAAGTAATTATATCTGGATCAACAGAAAATTCATAATAATCCTTATCAGGAACACAAATAGGTGAAGTAGCAAAAGCAGGGTCGGGTCTCATTCTATCTCTAAGGGATTCTTTACTCCATTTAACTAGCAGCCTCTTAAGTTCGTATCTATCCTGGCAAGCAAAAATAGCTGCAGAAGATTCCGCATCAAAAAGATAACCCTCAGGAATAGCAGGCATATTTTCATCGTCACTCTCATCATTGTATTCAGATTCAATAATTTCTCTTTCTCTAGACCTAGAAATTTGCTCATCTAGAAATTCACCAAGGGGCACAGTAGTATCAAGCATAGGAGTAGTTTCATCATAAGTATCATGCATAGCAGAAGTGGCATCATCAATAACATGCGACATATCAGAGTTCATAGCAGAAGCGGGTTTAGGTGTCGCTAGCTTACTCATAACAGAAGGTGAATCAAGTGCAGAGCTACATGGCAGTTCCTTACCTCCCCTCGTAGTTGAGGGATAAATTGTTGTCTTAGCGTCTTTCAAGTTCTTCATAGTGTCCAGCAGATATAAATCCCAAGTGACTGAAAGAATAGAGCTATGATCCCCGGCAATAGCGCCAGAAAATGTTCTTGATAACCCACAAGTATAGGGGATCGCAACAGTTTTCGAGGGTAGAATATTCAACCCAAATTTATTGATTCGACACAAGGGGAGCCAAAGAATATTCTCAAGTATTAGCAGCTGAGTTGTCAATTCAACCACACCTGGAAACTTAATATCTGCAGCAAAGTGTTTAGTAGCAAAGTAATATGATAGTGGTGGTAACGGTAACAAAAGTAAAGACAGCAAAAGTAATGTTTTTGGTATTTTTGTAGTGATTGTAACAGTAGCAACGGAAAAGTAAATAAGCGAGAACCAGTATATGGAAAACTCGTAGGCACCGGATCAGTGATGGATAATTATGTCGGATGTGGTTCGTCATGTAACAGTCATAACATAGGGTGACATGGAACTAGCTCCAGTTCATCAATGTAATGTAGGCATGTATTCCGAATATAGTCATACGTGCTTATAGAAAAGAACTTGCATGACATCTTTTGTCCTACCCTCCCTTGGCAGCGGGGTCCTATTGGAAACTAAGGGATATTAAGGCTTCCTTTTTATAAAGAACCAGAACAAATCATTAGCACATAGTGAATACATGAACTCCTCAAACTACGGTCATCATCGGGAGTGGTTCCGATTATTGTCACTTTGGGGTTGCTAGATCATAACACATATTAGGTGACTATAGACTTTCAAGATAGGATCAAGAACACACATATATTCATGAAAACATAATAGGTTCAGATCTGAAATCATGGCACTCGGGCCCTAGTGACAAGCATTAAGCATAGCAAAGTCATAGCAACATCAATCTCAGAACATAGTGGATATTAGGGATCAAACCCTAACAAAACTAACTCGATTACATGATAAATCTCATCCAACCCATCAACGTCCAGCAAGCCTACGATGGAATTACTCACGCACGGCGATGAGCATCATGAAATTGGTGATGGAGGATGGTTGATGATGACGACAGCGATGAATCCCCCTCTCCGGAGCCCCGAACGGACTCCAGGTCAGCCCTCCCGAGAGAGATTAGGGCTTGGCGGCGTCTCCATATCGTAAAACGCGATGATTTCTTCTCTCTGGTTTTTTTCTCCCCGAAAGCCAATATATGGAGTTGGAGTTGGCGTTAGCGTCGGAGGGCCACCAGGGGGCCCACGAGGTAGTGGGGGGCGCCCTAGGGGGGGCGTCCCCCACCCTCGTGGACAGGGTATGGGCCCCCTGGTCTTCATCTTTGGCGAGGATTTTTTATTATTTGTTCTAAGATATTCCGTGGAGTTTCAGGTCATTCCGAGAACTTTTTTTTCTGCACATAAAACAACATCATGGCAATTCTGCTGAAAACAGCGTCAGTCCGGGTTAGTTCCATTCAAATCATACAAGTTAGAGTCCACAACAAGGGCAAAAGTGTTTGGAAAAGTAGATACGACGGAGACGTATCATCCTGCAGGAAGTGTTGGCGCCACAGTGCCATGGCTTCCTCGTCCATCTCGGCGATGCCGAGACAGTGCTCCTGCCTCCGGTTGTCGCGACGATCCTCGTCGGTGCTAAGCCGCAGCAGAGGCGCGAGCTCTTGCAACCGCTCCCGCGTCGGCACATTGAGGAAGTTCAATGTTCTATGAGGCCACCGGAGGCGCCACGCCGTCGCGTCGTACGCGCGGGCGGCCTCGTTGGCGGTGTCGAAATTGCCGAGGCCGAGGCGCATCCTGCGGAACCGGATCTCGATGGAGAAGCCGCAGGAGGGGCGCGCGCGGACGCCATGGTATCCCCAAGTTTCCCGGCGACACGGCGGCATGGTGGCGCGGCGGCAACGAGGCGAGAAAGAGCGGGGAGAGAGCGGTGGCGAGGTACAGAACAGGGAGAGAGAGGTGGCAAGGCACAGAGCGGTGGGATGGCGTTGGATTTTATAAAGCGCGCCGGACGCCGCGCGCCAAAACTAGTGCACGCCCGGCCGCTTTTCCCGTGCGCGCGCGATCCTTTCCCGACGTCTCTGCTATCTCTACTCTCTTCTCTAGTGTTATACTTATTTTATATTTAATATTTAATATTTATCTCTACTTCCTTTACTGTCTACTTTTTTTCTCTATACTTTTTTTCTTGCAATATAGGCCATCTGATTTATATCTGATAGATAGGAAGGAAATAAATGAGAATTTTGCAAAAAGATACCCATACCCCTCTCCAGATTTGCAAATAAGGCCTTCCCTTGTTCGTCCTTTTCTTCCACAAGATAAACTACTCATACAAATGCATCTTGATGAGTGCAACGCATGGGCATCTTGCTAGTTCTAAAAACCTTTCCATCATTTGCCACACTACTAGTTACAGATGAAAAACCTACCCAAGCACAGCGTGATACAGGAGCGACGAACAATTACAAGCTGATATTCTGTTGGACAATGGAGGCTATAACCAATTACTTTTACGGGAACAATAGCACCCAGGAAATTTGAAGGGTAGGTATGAACAAAATTGGAACTGCACATGTACTGCTAAGTGATTCAATACACACATTACCAATCGAGGAGGAGAACGATGGTCGCGGCGGCCTCTGTGAGTCATGGTCAGCAACGGGAGTCAGTTCATTGTCCACGACGGTGGTACTTCTGTGCTTGGCATCGGCTTCCGGGAAGCAGATGCGAGACCGTGGAAGATGATGCCGGGGAAGAGGCTCCGTGTACGACGACGACGGTGGACTAGCTCCAGTGCGGCGTACGAGGTCGTCGATGAGGCAGATGCGCTGCAGTGGATGATTGCGCCGATGTAAAGGGGAGGAGCACGAAGGCTGCGGTGCCGTGGAGAAGTCTATGTTGCGGTGGGGATAGAAAATGGGGAGTATTCAGGTGTACTACTCTGGGTGCCGGGGTGGGGTTGGTTGGGTAAGGTGAACCTGAAGTTACGAAACCAGCCCCCTACCAAGGGTCATCCGTAGGCCTGTTCCAAAGGCTATGATGGTAACTTCCCACTGCTCGAATCAGGGTCGCGGGAGATTTTCCCGCCGACCTCAAAATTTTGTGACACTAGACTCCCATGTGGCATGTTGAGTGATTCGGCTAAGCAACTAGCGAGTAGTAGTAGTAAACTCTGCATATTAGGTTTGACCGAAGTCAAATTTCCTAAAGTTTGACCAAGTTTATAGAAAAATACAAACATTTACCATAACAAATATGTATGATGTGAAAGTACATTCAATAATGAATCTAATGGTATTTATTTGTTATTGTATATGTTAATATTTTTTGTTATAAGCTTTCTGAGAGTTTACAAAACTTGACTTTGACCAATGCTAATACGCGGACTAAAATAAAAATGGAGGGAGTACACATTTGTTTTCTTAGTTTGTAGTGAACTAATCATTTGTTGAAATTGTGAAATAAATATATTAGGCTATTGACTTCGAATGTAATGGTCTATACAATTCAATAGTTACAATCATTGTCGAATCCCAAGATGTATACAAGGTCTATAGTACTTCACAACATGCTCAAACTCACATAATCCCAGTCAAATGAGAATCTAAATGCATTTCATAGTTATTACTTTCTAGGATGCAACAAAAACAACCATAACTCTACATCAGCCATTATAGAAGCAACATTTTGACATATCCCAATGTGTGAATCAAAGGTGCAGAGAGAGCTTTTGAAGATGGAGCAGATAGGGCGGGAAAGATTGTATGTATATGGACGAGAGAGTAGGAGACAAACCTAACGAGACACAGAGAGAGAGATAGAGAGAGAAAGAGAGAGGAAGAAGTTAGGTCTGGAGAAAGATGGAGACATGTAATATACATGAGATGCGTGTGCATCCGGATTCTATATACGTGGAAGGAGAAGAGACAACATGTTTGATGAGAGAGTTGGAAAAACATGGACGAGTGGGGAAGGATCTCGTGGGTTGAGGGATTGACAATTTTGTGCGGGGGAGAGAGGGATTGGTAATTTTGTGCAAGAGAGAGAGAGGGTGGGGGGAGGAGTCAGTCAACCGTCGTCACATCACCCTGCTTCCAAATGACCCCGCATTCCCTAGTGTGGTGTGGTCGCCGTCTTCGATCTGCTCGATGCCCTCTTTGAAGATTGTGGTGTTGTGCATGTTGGGGTGCAAAGAAGAACAAGCGAGAGCGGTCGCCGTATAACCTTGGATGAGGATGAATTGTGTGCTCGAGGGAGTGTGTGTGTGTGTGTGTGCGTGTGTGTGTGTGTGAGAGAGGGATATATTGAGAGAAAACAAACCTAAGGAGAGAAATGGGTATTCACGAAGAGATTGTGCGGGCCTTGAGGTGGGCAGGGGCCGGGTGAGGGTGTCAAAATGTGCGCGTTGATGCATGTGTTGCATGCGATCGTGCGAGGGACGGACAAATCGAGAGAGATGGTTGTTGTGTTACGGATGCTCCTCTCTCTCTTTGTCTCTCTTCGTCTCTCTCTCTCTCTCTCTCTCTCCCTCTCTCTCTCTCACACACGCACACACAAAAGTAAACTAGAAGACCGTTCTCTCATGTATACACAACGTATCGGCATCTGTCTATGTCTCACTCATGCATGATCGTTTGCACATTGACACCTCTCTATGTCTGTATCACACGCACACCGTATCCACATTGCCCTTCTGCCACAACACACATATGGACACATACACACGTTCTCTATCACTCACACACACAAAATAAGTATTAAAAAACTAGGGCGCACCTAAAACGTCCAAATCCAAATAAACACAAACTGGAGCTAAATTCAAATATATGGAAATATTGCAGCGTCAAGAACTTTCCCAGGAAAAAAAGTTGAGTAATATTCGAGGATTGTTTTCACACACACAAAAAGGTTCGGTGGATGTCCTTCGAGCGCGACACGGTGACGCACCGTTCGATCGACCGCGCGGCCATGGTTCACGCGCTTGCACAGGATTCCGTATCGTGGCTGTGGTACTAACTTCAAAAAAAACTAATAAAAGCGCTGGCTAAGTCTAATGTTTACGTGTACTAGTACAATTTTCTTTTAAGTTTGATCAACCTTATATAAAACTAAAGTAAGCTCCCACACGCACACTCATCAATATGCCGCCGCCGCCGTTGCGCATGCCGGCGCCCGCCTGCTTCGGCCAACAATTTCTCGCCCATCACCACCGTGTAGCCGCCATCCCTGTGCCATGAAGCCGAAGGCTCGCCCGCTCACGTCGTCTGCAGTCCCTCCTCGCCATGCCGCCGCGCTACCAAGCACGTGAGCAGCTGGTGGAGCCACATCTATGCACGCAGCGTACGAAGAGGAGGACCAGCGCCTGCTCCAGCACGCCGGCGAGGAGGAACTAGCGTGTCATTGTCGTCTCCGCACGCGCAGAGGAGGCGCGTATGGTGGCTGTCATGGCGGAAGCCGGTCGCGCGCGCATCGGGCCTGCAAACCGGGTGCGTACGCGGATTCTACCTTCGAGACCTTGAATGCCACATTGATCCTGCAATCTGAAGGAGCAATTTGGGTCAGTCGACTCATGTGAGCCGTTTGATGCAACATGGATGTCTATAAGGGCTTCTTCCACCTCTTCTGCCGTCTTCTTCTTTCGCTCCGTCGAACTTCTTTCACAAATCGACTGACCCAAATTATACTACTAGTATGAACGTATTAAGTACAGTAGGAACACGAAGATACGAGCAGTAGTACCAACTGCAAGAAGAACAGTAGTAAGACACAGTACTAGTACTACTGTACGTACTAAAGAGTTCAAATAACGAGAAAGAACATAAACATGGTTCTGTGGGGCCTCAGCACAACACACCCTTGAAAATAAACTAAGCAACTAGTCCGCTTGACACTGCAGTAGAACCAGCATGAGCGACGACACTGCCACCTACTCGGAGTCCGAGTCCACGTCCTCGACTTTGTCCTCGTCCCTCTTCCTCTTCCTCTTCGCTGATGCTTCTTTGCTTGAACCGGACACTGGGCTCTGCTTCTTCATCCAACCCTTGTAGATATTTAAACAAAGGTAGGCATCCGTTGCTGCGTACAGGATGTGATCTTCATCTAATGTCTTCGACTCCCATGCATGATGAAACTCATGATGAGGTTTCTTCAGTTTAGCGTACGAAGGATCAATCATGGCTGCTGCCAGGGTCAGCATTGAAGGTTGAGAGGAGGACACCAAGCTTGCCTTCTGGAGATCGAAGGGCTGGCCTACAATGAGACCTATCTGACGCAGGACATCCCTGTCGTTCTTACAGCCTACAGTAACGAATTTCACTCTTTTGTCCTTGAGGAAGTTCTTAAAATCCTGGCACTCAACGTCGGCATGGCATATGTGGTAGACCAAGAAAACATTATGTACGCAAACCTGGATCACGATGGGCTTCTTCCTCTCTTCGTCCTTTAGATCCTTCTCTCGTCCTAGGACTGTGGTGTACTGAACATCTAGCCCAGCGACCCACTCATCCGTTGAACTGTTGAACATGCGTAGGAAGCGAGCAAGCCATGCTTTCACCGTTGCGGATCCACATGTGCAGATGATGATGAACTGATCGCCGGTGATGGCTCTAACCTGGTACTCAGTGGCTACCATGGATATTTGGGAGGCCATGGATTTTGTAGGAGGGTTAGGAGAAGTTGAACTGTTGTACCCTGCAAAAACTGGGAGCGAACTAATGTGAAAGGACGGGACGACTGGGAGCGAACTGTTGTGAGGTAGAAGACGGGGACGAGTAGGGCGTGCGAACGGCATGGGGTTGCTGGCTTGCCCGGTGGATAAACAGCTGCAAGCCCCCAAAGAGTTCTCGAGAACTATGCGGGACCCACTAGATGTCATGTCTACTAGACCCATATTGTAGGCCTGACGGTATAGCTTCTGCCTGTTCGCACGCCATGCCAGCGCGTGGATGTAACTTCACTTAATTTCGTCAACCGTCGCGCCTCCCACGACCTTCGCCTCCCTCGTGCGGTCGCGCCCTTTGAGACTTCGACCGGCTATAAATGAGCAATTTTTTTGCCTACTCCGCATGCATGATACTCCCTCCGTTTTTATTTACTCTGCATATTAGGGTTGACTGAAGTCAAACTTAGTAAAGTTTGACCAAGTTTGTAGAAAACAATATAGACATTTATCATAATAGATCTATACAATGTCAAAGTACATTCAATAATAAATCTAATGTTGTTGATTTGTCATTGTATATCTTAATATTTTTGTTTATAAACTTGGTCAAAATTTGTAAAGCTTGACTTTGACCAAAGCTAATATGCGAACTAAATAAAAACGGAGGGAGTACTCCCTCTGGTCCTTTTTACTCCCGTCAACCGTTTGCAAAGTGTTTGACCAAATTTATACTTTTTTTTCAACACCACCTTATATTAATTAACCAGCCACACCAGTACACTCATCCGATACAATATTCACCACACAGGGCGGTACGTTATTTACAAGAATACCATCTATCTATTGTCAAAGTGAAAGTGCAACTATCCCTAGTGGTTTTGGTAATTCATAACAACATATAGCTCATTGAGCTAATGCTATTCCAAGACTGTTGTTTCAGGAAAGCTCAATGAATGGCATGGCATGGATGATGAAAGTGGATCCCTCAAAATACTAAGGACAAAGGATTGGCTCAAGCTCAAAAGCTCAAGACTCTTCATTTTACATTTTAGTGATCCAAGATCACATTGAGTCTATAGGAAAAGCCAATACTATCAAGAAGGGATGAGGTGTTGCTTAATGAGCCTCTTGCTTCATGTGCTTAGCAATATGCTCCAAAACTCTCAACTACTTTCCCACATCCACAAATGACCTAAACCTAAAGCCAAAATCGGTCACACCGATTCTTTCTATCCGGCGCCACCGATTCCAAAAGTCATAGCCACTGCCACAAACCCTAAGCAAATCGGTCTTACCGATAGGGATCTCGGCTCACCGAGATGGGATTGTAATCTCTCTGTTTCCCTTCGTAACGATTCGGTCTAACCGAAGTGAGCGATCGGTCCCACCGAGATTGCAATGTAAACTCTCTGTTTCCTTTTTGTAACATTTTGGTCTCACCGAAAAGAGCAAATCGGTCCCAGCGAGTTTACCTGACCAACTCTCTGGAAAGCTTATTACCAAAATCGGTCTTACCGAGTTTGTGTAATCGTTCTTACCGAGATTGCATTATGCCCTAACCCTAACAGAATCGGTCTCACCGAGATGCATGTCGGTCCCACCGAAATCACTCACGGTCACTAGGTTTACTAAATCGGTCAGACCGAGTTTAACTATTCGGTCCCACCAAGTTTGGTAAATTGTGTGTAACGGTTGGATTTCGTGTGGAGGCTATATATACCCCTCCACCTCATCTTCATTCGTGGAGAGAGCCATCAGACTAAACCTACACTTCCAACTTACCATTTCTGAGAGAGAACCACCTACTCATGTGTTGAGGCCAAGATATTCCATTCCTACCATATGAATCTTGATCTGTAGCCTTCCCCAAGTTGCTTTCCACTCAAACCCTCTTTCCACCAGATCCAAATCCTATGAGAGAGAGTTGAGTGTTGGGTAGACTATCATTTGAAGCACAAGAGCAAGGAGTTCATCATCAACGCACCATTTGTTACTTCTTGGAGAGTGGTGTCTCCTAGATTGGCTAGGTGTCACTTGGGAGCCTCCGACAAGATTGTGGAGTCGAACTAAGGAGTTTGTAAGGGCAAGGAGATCGCCTACTTCGTGAAGATCTACCGCTAGTGAGGCAAGTCCTTCGTGGGCGACGGACATGGTGGGATAGACAAGGTTGCTTCTTCGTGGACCCTTCGTGGGTGGAGCCCTCCGTGGACTCGCGCAGCCGTTACCCTTCGTGGGTTGAAGTCTCCATCAACGTGGATGTACGATAGCACCACCTATCGGAACCACGCCAAAAACATCTGTGTCTCCAATTGCGTTTGAATCCTCCAAACCCTTCCCTTTACTTTCTTGCAAGTTGCATGCTTTAATTTCCGCTGCCTATACACTCTTTGCATGCTTGCTTGAATTGTGTGATGATTGCTTGACTTGTCCTAAAATAGCTAAAATCTGCCAAACTCTAAAATTGGGAAAAGGTTAAGTCTTTATTGGTCATGTAGTCTAATCACCCCCCCCCCTCTAGACATACTTCAAGGTCCTACACAAAGCTATACTTAGCAATTAAGTGTGCCACCTTATTGGCCGAATGGATGTGCTCCAAAGTCAGCTTGACAAGTTCAAAATGAAGGATGGTGAAGGTGTCGCTGAAATGTACTCTAGGCTTGCTCTTATCACAAATGAGATTGCCGGCTTAGGGAGTGAAGAGATGACTGACAAATTCATCATCAAGAAAATCCTAAAAGCACTATATGGAAAGTATGATACCATGTGCACATTGATCCAAATGATGCCAAACTACAAAGATCTCAAGCCAACGGAAGTCATTGGAAGGATTGTTGCTCATGATATGTCACTCAAGGATAAGGAGGAACTTCACAACAAGTCAAGTGGTGCTTACAAAGTCTCAAGTGAAGCCCCCACATCATCAAGTGATAAACAAACCTTCAATGAATAATTGAGCTTAATGGTGAAGAACTTCAACAAATTCTACAAGAGTAGAAGCAAAGAAAGAAGCTCCAAGTCAAGGTCTTACAATGACAAGAGATCTTATAGATAGGTCCACGAGTTGAGACAGAGAAGTTCTAACTAATCAAGTCGAGAGCGCAATTGCTACAATTGTGGGAGGCCTGGACACTACTCCAATGAGTGTACGGCACCCTACAAAAGAAGAGAAGATTCTCCAAGAAGAAGGAGCAAAAGAGAAGAATCACCACCAAGAGAGAGGAGGAGTAGAGATGATCGTTATGAACGAAGACCCTCACGGAGAAGCAAGGATTAGGAAAGGAAGGACAAGTCATCAAGGAGCTACACAAAACGAAGACATCAAGCTCATGTTGGTGAATGGGTTTCCGGCTCCGACTCCGACAAACACTCCGAGAGAAGCTATCACTCCGACTCCGAATATACTCAAGATGAAGGTGTTGCCGGTCTAGCACTTGTGTCAACCAACTCCTACGACATATTTGATTCACCAAATGAAAGAATTGGAAGATGCTTCATGGCCAAAGGTCCAAAGGTAACACATCCCGAGTATGTTGATTTTAATGGTGATGAAGATGACTTGCTTGTGGATGATAATTTACTTGTTGACAACTCTAGTGATGAATACTATGATGAAACGTCAATTAATCATGCTAATCAAACGAATGACAATGATAAGGAGAAAATTGATCTTCTAACTAAAGAACTAAACACTCTTAAGTTGGCTCATGAAACTATCTTCGAAGATCATCGAGAACTTTTAAGGGCTCATGAGAAGTTACACTTTGAAAAGCTCAATCTTGAGCAAGAGCATGAGTTCTTAAAGGCAATTGATGATGATCTCCGCAAGAAAAGTTCTTCTTACATTGCCAAGCGTTTACTCTTATCTACTTACATGCCTCAAGTCAAGTGTAGTAACAAGTACAAGAAAGATACTTCCTCTAGTAGTAACAATAATAATGTTAAATCCAATATTGTTGCTTCTAGTAGTTCTCTTGACTCCACTAATGATTCTCTTAGCCAAGTTACACTTGAGCAAGAAAATAGTTTATTGAAGGGAATTATAGAGAAAGGTGTTTACAAGAGCCTTGCCGGGAGTAAGCAATTCGAGGAAATTGTACGCAAGGAAGGCACTGGAAGAATCAAGGTGTTGGTTTTGAACGAAAGTTCAACGCCAATGGAGTTGAGTGGGAAGAAGATCAATACCCCAAGACAAAGTTTGTTCCTCAACAAGAGAAGTATGATCCTACTTCCTTCAAGGGGACACAAGCTCAAGATGATCTTCCACCACAAGACCACAAGAACAAAGGCAAGGACAAGCTTCAAGAAGAGATTGATGCATTTGAAGAAGCACCTAAAGCCTCGTTCAAGTGGGTCCCCAAGACTACGTCAAGTTCTACTTCATTAAGTACAACTACAACTCCAAGGATTCCCATCAAGATTATGTGGATCCCGAAGAAGAAGAACTAGAGAGTTCTTGAGAGTGACTCCGCCAACATTCTTCACTCATATCATTTTGGCAAGAACAAGTGCAATCAACCTTCACATCTTGCACTAGTTCAAGGAGTCACAAACCCTCATGTTGGTAAGGCAAGGGACAAGGTAACCTAATGTTTTCATGGAAATCATCTTGTGTGTGCATCACTCTATGTCTATGGATATTCTTGTTTGTTGCTTGTGGGACTAACCCATGTAGGTAAGTTGAAAGTGCAACTCACTCCAAAGGATTGCTCCAAATGATCTACATCAACATTGAGCATCTACATCTTCAACACCTACATGAAGTCATCATCGTAAAAACCCAAGGTTAGTTCATCCCTCTAAGGGGGGATCTCACATCTAGGGGGAGCTTAACTCTAAGAATTAGGTCAAAGCAACTCTAATGGTGTGAACACATTAATGCATTATGTAAAAGTGGTAACCCCACTTGAGCTTAAACGATGAGTATGAACTATGATCAAATGTTCTCATTTGACTCCTAAGTCAATATACTCATATATAGATGACCTAGTCATCGCCAATTGTTTGATAGATGCTAGAATTGGTTGTGCATGCTTTGCCACATATTTTGATTGCCATCTTATTGTGTGAGCATGTTGGTGCATATTTTACTCATTCAAGGACATCCACTTGTTGTTTTGATTGTTTGGTTCTTTTCTTTGTGCCAAATGGATGGAAAAGAATGCCTAAGAACCTTCTTTAGCTATCTATGATTTTCTGTTCTCAAACTCTATTCATGCTACATCACAAAATTTGATCAAGTCAGATTCGAACCACTCTGCGTGAGGAGCACTCGGAGTCCCCGATTCGTCATAGACTTAAACTTCCAAAACCTCTTAGTGATTCTCGGTCTGACCGATCCTTCCATTTTGGTCCTACCGAGATCATCAAGTTGATCTGAGTTTTCAATCTTGGTGCAACCGATTTGAACTTTTCGGTCTCACCGATTTGCTGTAACTGAACACAGTCATGCATCTCGGTGCCACCGAGTTGTTCCACTCGGTCACACCGATAGGGTCGGGCTATATATATAGCCACGGGCAAAATTTTGGAAATTTCTCCGAAACCCTTCGCCCGCGCAATAGCTCGGTCTGCCATCATGGTCTCCGGATCGTCTCCTCGTCGCCAGCAGCCTCCTGTCGCTGGTCTTCGCCGCAGTCAACGGATTTCATCCCCGCCTTTGCCGCCGTAGCAAGTCCACCGCCAAGTTAGGGTATGGACTTGATCTTTGTGCTATCCATGTCTGATTCCTAGCACATTGTCTTCATATTGATTCTTGCCACAATTGAAACCCTTCTATCCAGCCAAAGTAGTTCATAGATTAGATGTGATTCGAATTTTTAGGTTTAGGTTTCCGCCGAAACCATCTCGGACCCACCGAGTTGAAAAACTCGGTCTCACCGATTTGGCTTATGCCATTGCACTAGTGACTCTCGGTCTGACCGAGAATTACTAATCGGTGCAACCGATTTGAGGATTCTGTGAAACCCTAGCAGTCTCGGTACCACCAAACTGAAACTCGTTCCAACTGAGATCATCAGTTTAGGTTCCAAAACTGCTTCGGTATCACCGAGTTTGAAAATCGGTGGATCCGAAATACTTTCTGAGGAAAACTAAAACTGAACTTTTGAGTCATTCTTTTGCAAAAACCTCTGCATTTTGTGATGCTCATCTTTTCTATCTCATCTATAACTCTTCACAAGGTCAGCAGTCAGCTTTTGCAGTATGTCTGATCAAAGTGACAGCCAGAACAGGCCAGAAGAGCAGATGGACTTGAGTCAGGGCACTAGTCCCTCCAGTACTTCAGATGAAGGGAGTAGAAGTACTCCTAGCAATTTTCCTAAGGCTGCAACTAGGCAAAGGAGGAAAAGAACTTCAGATTCAGAGGATGAAGACTACAAGGCTGAGGAAGATGAGGCTACTTCCAAGAAAGTGGTGCTCAAGAAGGAATATGGCTCAGCAAAGGATATAAAGCCAGGCATGAAGATTAAAAGGCCTGCAAGAAGGCAACCTATGCCCAAGGCCAGAGCATCAACTCAACTGCCTGAAAATCCTAATCCCAAAGAGCCAGTTGATGAAAGCAAGAAGAGGAAGGAAAGGGTCAAGAAGACCATGGCCAGAGTTGTTGGGCAACCTTCCATGATGGAAGAGGAAGAGCTTGCTGCACCAGCACCAAAGGTACCTAAGCTTATGGGTGATGCAATCAGATCAGGGGCTGCAACATCTAAGCCCAAGGAAGCACCCAAAGCTGCCCCCAAGGCCAAGTCTGTTCCAAAGAGGAATTCCAGGAGTATTCCAGCTGCTGACAAGAACAAGGCCCAGTGTCCAATGTTGCTGAGGAGGAAGATGAAGAAGGACAGGTTCTAAGGAACCTCAAGCCCAAGATACCAGACCACAATGATTCCCATCGTGTGGCTGAGGACATGAAAATCAGGATGGATTCAGGCTTGAGACTGTGGAGAATGGCAGATCCATATGCCACAAGGAGAAGAACTGTTGTTGATTACAGGTTCCATACAAAGGAACAGCAGGACTTCTATGAGACAATCTTATTGGACAAGAAGCCCATAGTTTGTGACATGAGGTGGGTTGACTGGAAATTCATCAAGGAGAATGAACAGCCCTATCCTAGAGTGCAAGACAACTTTATTGCTTGTGGAGTGGCAGATTTTGTTGGACAAAAGCTCACAAATTGGAATGATGAACTTATCATGCAATTCTACTCCACAGCACATTTTTACCCAGATGGTAGAATTGTTTGGATGTCTGAAGGTACAAGGTACCAGTCCACTGTAGAAGAATGGGCAAGTCTGATCAATGCCCCAAAGGAAAATGATGATGTTCTGGACATTTATGCAAAGAAGAAGATGGGACACAATACCATGGCTCACATGTACAAGGAGATCCTAGACAAAGCCCTAGAGACTTTCTCTTTTGGATCAGTCCACTTTCTGTTGTCAGGGCTGGCTACTATCAATTGGATTCTAAGGCACACTCTGTTGCCCAAGTCTGGTGACCATAACATGATCAGAGGGCATGCCATCAATATGTTGCATTTATTTAATGTGCCACAAAAATTCAAAGTCATGAGCCTTATAGTTGAAACAATCAAGAGGACTGCAGCAGATCAGAAGAGGAGCTGTGGATATGCACCTCAGATTCAGGAATTGATCAACTCAAAGATGGGAACTGGCAAATATCAGTTGGATAAGGAACACTTTCCACTTTATCCAGACTTTGAGGACAATGAGGTTGTCATGAATGAAGATGATCCATCATCAGTCCAAGCTCAGGAGAAGAAAGAAAAGGCAAGGAAGGAGAAGGCTTCCAAGATGCCAACTCAAGAGGAGGCATCTGAATATTTCTTGAAAACCAAACAGGAGCAGCTTGGTTACTTGATAGCATCATATTTGAGGATTGAGAAGGGGTTGGCCACCCTAACTCAAAACTAGGAGAGCCTGGAAAGAATCATGGAACAAAAATTCTATGATCTAGATGTCAAGGTAACTGAGATTCAGTCAGTTGTGGAGCAGCTGCAGGATGACATGCAGGAGAGGAAGGGCAAGACTGCCACCAATGTGTTTGCCAGAGTGCCCAGAGCCCAAAGGTGAGTTGCAGTGCCAGTGACAGACACTAGAGCAACAACTTCAGCACCAGCCACTGCCCCTTCAGCTCCAGTGCAACCAGCTTCAGCATCAACTCCAGCACCCTCTACGTCAACTGAATCCTTCGTCCTTGGAGTCATCAGGACACCACCACCAGAAGATCAAGCCTGAGAGTCGATCTAGAACTATGCATTTTCTATGAACTTTTTGGTAACTTGTTGCCAAAGGGGGAGAAAAATGTATAGATCATAGGCTGAGAGAGAGAGAGAGAGTTGCTTTTGTTCTCTCTTGCTTTTGGTGTGTTTATCTTTGTTTGCTTTTGGTTGAGATACTATGCTTGTGAGACATTGATGATCATGTGTTTGATCATAAGCTACACTTATGCATGCTTGATATTATCTTATCTATCTTATGTGATCACTCACTATGCTTGGTGATGAGTGCATGTATTCATTGTTTATTATTTTGAGCGCTCCACCAAGATGTATGTGACATGGAAGAGTAACCCATGAGCCTAATTCATTGTGCATTTGCAGTCCAAAGCAAATCTAAAACTATGCACAAATTTAGGGGGAGCTCTTGCTTATCACATACTTCTCAAAGCGGCGATGTTATTTAAATGTTATTATCATTTGTCGAAGCTTTGATCTATATGTTGTCATCAATTACCAAAAAGGGGGAGATTGAAAGTGCAACTATCCCTAGGTGGTTTTGGTAATTCATAACAACATATAGCTCATTGAGCTAATGCTATTCCAAGACTGTTGTTTCAGGAAAGCTCAATGAATGGCATGGCATGGATGATGAAAGTGGATCCCTCAAAATACTAAGGACAAAGGATTGGCTCAAGCTCAAAAGCTCAAGACTCTTCATTTTACATTTTAGTGATCCAAGATCACATTGAGTCTATAGGAAAAGCCAATACTATCAAGAAGGGATGAGGTATTGCTTAATGAGCCTCTTGCTTCATGTGCTTAGTGATATGCTCCAAAACCCTCAACTACTTTCCCACATCCACAAATGACCTAAACCTAAAGCCAAAATCGGTCACACCGATTCTTTCTATCCGGCGCCACCGATTCCAAAAGTCATAGCCACTGCCACAAACCCTAAGCAAATCGGTCTTACCGATAGGGATCTCGGTCTCACCGAGATGGGATTGTAATCTCTCTGTTCCCTTCGTAACGTTTCGGTCTAACCGAAGTGAGCGATCGGTCCCACCGAGATTGCAATGTAAACTCTCTGTTTCCTTTTTGTAACATTTCGGTCTCACTGAAAAGAGCAAATCGGTCCCACCGAGTTTACCTGACCAACTCTCTGGAAAGCTTATTACCAAAATCGGTCTTACCGAGTTTATGTAATCGGTCTTACCGAGATTATGTTATGCCCTAACCCTAACAGAATCGGTCTCACCGAGATGCATGTCGGTCCCATCGAAAATCACTAACGGTCACTAGGTTTACTAAATCGGTCAGACCGAGTTTAACTATTCGGTCCCACCAAGTTTGGTAAATTGTGTGTAACGGTTGGATTTCATGTGGAGGCTATATATACCCCTCCACCTCCTCTTCATTCGTGGAGAGAACCATCAGACTAAACCTACACTTCCAACTTACCATTTCTAAGAGAGAACCACCTACTCATGTGTTGAGGCCAAGATATTTCATTCCTACCATATGAATCTTGATCTCTAGCCTTCCCCAAGTTTCTTTCCACTCAAACCCTCTTTCCACCAGATCCAAATCCTATGAGAGAGAGTTGAGTGTTCGGGAGACTATCATTTGAAGCACAAGAGCAAGGAGTTCATCATCAATGCACCATTTGTTACTTCTTGGAGAGTGGTGTCTCCTAGATTGGCTAGGTGTCACTTGGGAGCCTCCGACAAGATTGTGGAGTTGAACCAAGGAGTTTGTAAGGGCAAGGAGATCGCCTACTTCGTGAAGATCTACCGCTAGTGAGGCAAGTCCTTCGTGGGCGACGGCCATGGTGGGATAGACAAGGTTGCTTCTTCGTGGACCCTTCGTGGGTGGAGCCCTCCGTGGACTCGCGCAGCCGTTACCCTTCGTGGGTTGAAGTCTCCATCAACGTGGATGTACGATAGCACCACCTATCGGAACCACGCCAAAAACATCCATGTCTCCAATTGCGTTTGAATCCTCCAAACCCTTCCCTTTACTTTCTTGCAAGTTGCATGCTTTAATTTCTGCTGCCTATACACTCTTTGCATGCTTGCTTGAATTGTGCGATGATTGCTTGACTTGTCCTAAAATAGCTAAAATCTGCCAAACTCTAAAATTGGGAAAAGGTTAAGTCTTTATTGGTCAAGTAGTCTAATCACCCCCCCTCTAGACAAACTTCAAGGTCCTACACAAAGCTATACTTAGCGATTAAGTGTGCCACCTTATTGGTCGAACGGATGTGCTCTAAAGTTAGCTTGACAAGTTCAAAATGAAGGATGGTGAAGGTGTCGCTGAAATGTACTCTAGGCTTGCTCTTATCACAAATGAGATTGTCGGCTTAGGGAGTGAAGAGATGACCGACAAATTCATCATCAAGAAAATCCTAAGAGCATTGGATGGAAAGTATGATACCGTGTGCACATTGATCCAAATGATGCCAAACTACAAAGATCTCAAGCCAACGGAAGTCATTGGAAGGATTGTTGCTCATGAGATGTCACTCAAGGATAAGGAGGAACTTCACAACAAGTCAAGTGGTGCTTACAAAGCCTCAAGTGAAGCCCCCACATCATCAAGTGAGAAACAAACCTTCAATGAAGAATTGAGCTTAATGGTGAAGAACTTCAACAAATTCTACAAGAGTAGAAGCAAAGAAAGAAGCTCCAAGTCAAGGTCTTACAATGACAAGAGATCTTCTAGTCGAGAGCGCAATTGCTACAATTGTGGGAGGCCTGGACACTACTCGAATGAGTGTACGACACCCTACAAAAGAAGAGAAGATTCTCCAAGAAGAAGGAGCAAAAGAGAAGAATCACCACCAAGAGAGAGGAGGAGTAGAGATGATCGTTATGAACGAAGACCCTCACGGAGAAGCAAGGATTAGGAAAGGAAGGACAAGTCATCAAGGAGCTACACAAAACGAAGACATCAAGCTCATGTTGGTGAATGGGTTTCCGGCTCCGACTCCGACAAACACTCCGAGAGAAGCTATCACTCCGACTCCGAATATACTCAAGATGAAGGTGTTGCCGGTCTAGCACTTGTGTCAACCAACTCCTACGACGTATTTGATTCACCAAATGAAGGAATTGGAAGATGCTTCATGGCCAAAGGTCCAAAGGTAACACATCCCGAGTATGTTGATTTTAATGGTGATGAAGATGACTTGCTTGTGGATGATAATTTACTTGTTGACAACTCTAGTGATGAATACTATGATGAAACATCAATTAATCATGCTAATCAAACGAATGACAATGATAAGGAGAAAATTGAGCTTCTAACTAAAGAACTAAACACGTCGGTGTTTCGCTCCTCGCCGCTACGCGACGTGTCACCGTTCCGTTCCTCGCCGCCACTAGTCGAGGAGGATGCGTCGGTGTTCCGCTCCTTGTCGCGACGCGACGCGTCGCCGTTCCATTCCTCGCCGCCACTAGTTGAGGAGGACGCGTCGGTGTTCCTCTCCTCGCCGCGATGCATCGAGGTGGATGCGTCGGTGTTCCCAATCTCTCTAGCACGTGCGTCGGAGGACGTGTCGACTCCCCGCTACGAGGAGAACGCCGCGCCGCCCGTAGAGCCTCCCAACCTTGAGGAGCTTTGGAAAGAAATGGATGTCGCCTTGTGGGAGGCTTTGCCTCTAGTAGAGCGCGCCAAAATAGAGGCGGAGAAGAAGGCCGGGGAAGAGAAGCGCACCGTGGAACAAGCTGCCTGGGAGGCCTATGTCGCGTCCGAGAGAGTCTGGCAATTGGCTCTTTGGCAGAAGGCTCGTGCGAGGGCCGTGAGGGTGGCGGAGGACGCCCGTGCCGACGGTCTGAGTGCTGTCGGGCCCAAGTGCCTCATCTACGCTTGGTGGTACGTGGACCGAGTGCACGCTTCCAGCGAGGAGGAGTACCTGTTGGCGCCGGATCACCACACCGGTGAGATCGCGCTCGCCCGCCAGCAAGCCGCCAATCAGCACCTCGCGAGTTGCGAGGCTGAGGAAGAGGCGTTGTCTCGGTGCGCTGGGAAACGTCCGCGCACCAGGGCACTCGTGGCGCGCCGCAAGCGCTCCTGCGAGCGCCGTGGCTTTTAGGAGGAGTATAATTTTCATTTCGTAAGGCAATCACATTAGTTTTGGGACGCAAATGATAAATCCTGAATGTTCAGGAATTTTTAGCGTCCTTAATTTAGTATGTAAAAGGGAAAGTTTGGAAACCTTGTGTATTCGTACGCATTTTGCAAGTACGTGCATATAGCACAAACTTTACTATATACTATCGAACTACACGTCGCTCTCGATATATGCTTGCAGACTGTGCTACTCCCTCCGTCCAGGTCAATAAGTCATCTTTGGTTGTGCACCGTGACCAAGAAGGAGGGAAGACTTGTACACCTAGATAGAGGGAGTACTACTATTACTTATGTACGTGCAAATGCACGTTTTAACATTACGATGCGGTTTTTGTAAAAGAAGAAAAACAGCACTAGTCAAGCTTGTGAAACGATTCAATGCAAAACAAATGCAAAAATGCTCGTTTGATTGTTTACTTTTAGCTTCCTTCTCTGTGGTTATTTCTCTGTCGTACTTTGTACGGAGTATCTCACTGGTTGGAAAGGCATGCAAATTCCGAAACCGCTTCCTACACCCTGTATCGAACTTTTTGCCTAACAAGTTGTGTCGTGCAATTGGAATTCCAACTTGAGTACTACTACTAGTAGGAGTACCAGGGGCCAGTTCTTTTAGGCTTCTAGATTAGTAATCCCATAACTACTACCTCTGTCCTGGTTTATTGGTCCCCATTGTAATCTGTGTCAAATTTTGATCATAAATTTAACTAATGAAATGTTAGTGCATGTCACATGCACTACTCCATCCGTCTAGGTGAGTAAGTCATCTTAGGCTGTGCACTGTGACCAAGGAGGAGGAGAAAACGAGAAACGTTAATGTTTATTTGCAAATTAATAGTATTGCATGCAATGAACTAACCACTGCATGTTGTGTTTGATATCTCAAGTCATTAAAAGCATGCACACTCTTTATCTCTTATTGGTTGATATGTCAAGAAACAAGAAACGAGGTAGAAGTTACTGCACCGCGCCTAAGTGTTTTGGTATTATTTGGTTTTCGTAAGATGACTTACACACCTAGACGGAGGGAGTAACATTTTATCAGTTAAATCTTTGGTCAAAATTTAGCACAAATTACAATGGTGAGGAATAAACCAGGATGGAGTAGTAGTTTAGAAGCCCAAATAAATGAGTGAGGTGCATTATTGTTACTCTCCACTGTGACTAATCTTGTGGGAAAAGCTGAGGAAGCCGCCAAAAGAACTGGCCCTAGGAGTAGTAGCTAGGGATCGAGTGTGCGAGATGAACCGGAGAAAGTAAATGCAGAGAGATGAAATGCAAAAAAGACGGAGGGATGTGATGGTTGCTTGTCCGTTTATTTTACCAGACCACTTATTACTCGGAGTGGTTGGGTTTTGTGATATATCGGCTTTACTACCGCGCCACGAGCGGCGTGAGAGGTGAGACTCCCGTGCAGCGCCGCCCTCTACACTGGTACTACATAGGTCGTGGTTTATTAGTCCCCCATTGAATTTGACTGAAGATTTAACTGACAAAATGTTAGTGCATGTCAACAAAAACTATATCGTTGGATTCGTATTTGAACATAGTTTTGAATGATATAATTTTAGGTGACATGCATCAGCATTTATCGTACTATATATAATGTTAGTTCAATTTTTGGTCGTACTAATCTATAGTAGTAAGGTGCCCGTGTGTTGTACCGAAGAGTGAAATGCATTGATCGGGGAGTTGTTTATTTTGACAAAGGATATGGGGGTCATCTCATGTGTAACGGGTATCGATAGGTTTCTTCAGATATTATTTCATCTCTAGAGCTCACAAACATCCGAGTGAAATAGATAAAAAGGTATCTTTTGCAAACAAAAGTGTTCAACTGTTCAACCTGCATCCAAAACTTGTGAAGAAATAACACTTATTGTGCTTTGCAAGAAATGATCTTTAAGAATTAGTTTTTCAGTATCGATTGTTATACATGTTGGCTACAGATGACATGGCACTTTCTTATAGTCATCAGTTGGCTATACTATTAAGTAATATTAACCATGCCCTTATACACCTAGACGGAGGGATTAAATCAGGATGACTTGCAAGGGGGCAGAGGAGATGTAAGAAATGGTTCATCGTAAGTCTTTCACGAGTATTGTAGTAAAACTTCATGCATGGAAGATTCTAGACTAAACCATAAACGGATACACTTTTATTCATGTGCGATACTCCAATAGAGCAAGATCCTGCATGGAAGTCTCCACATGCTTAGACTGCGGATTACATTAAGCGAAGACTAATGATCAACATTTAACTTGATAATGCGTATGTCCAGGTGAACCTCCTTGGAGTCCCCGTGCACCGCGTCGGCGGGTAAAGGATGCCATGGGTTTTCCAAGTCCACATTGGCGGGATAGTCCCAGCTCCCCAGAGTCCAAGTCCGTTCGATGAGGTTGGTGTCGCAGCCCACGCGACCCGGAGGGGTAGTAACACTGACCACGCACCCGTACATCGGCCTCGTGTCAGTGTCAACGTCAGCGGCGTCGCCCCTGACGCACATTACAGAGACGGGGCGGCGGCCTGCGCGGGCCTCGCCGGTGCCCACAATCAAGAGGAAGACGTTGCCGTCCTCCTCTGAGACTAGCAGGCGGCGGTGATCCTCCAGCGACTCCGGCATGGTGAACGGGTAGCACGTCTCGTACTTGATGTTCTCCTCCAAGGGCCAGCAGTGACTGCTGCATGCATCCGTGAGGTGATGCACCATGTCCGCCGGCTAGCCACAAAACAGCATCGGGCACTCATAGCAGTGGACGAAGGGCTCCTTCGAGGCATCGACCAGGCCATCCATGAAACGGGAGTGGCTGTAGGGGACGTTGCGCCAGTTGAATATAAGAGCAAGTTACTACGAGATTTAATCTGAATAAGCACAAAATAAATCATGGCGGCTATAACAGAGATGAAACTAATCATGTGGACTAGCATAGTAGTATGATACAGAGTAGAAACATGAATTCTACCACGATTTCAAATAGGAAGGACAGAAACACATACGGTGCAACGGTAGCAGCACCGTTGGCATTGAGGTTGTCGCCCATGTCGTTGAGGAAGAGGTTGCCGAGGTCGGGGAAGAAGCCGTCGTCGGTGAAGTCGTGGCTGCCAGCAGTCGCGAGAGTGCGCTCCCCAAATTTCAACAGCGCCCGCCGAATGTAGCGCGGGAGGGAGTGGCTGTAGGGGATGTTGCGGCCGCCGAATGGAGCGCAGGAGTAGTACACGAAGCAGTAGATGGTGTCCTTACAAGTACTCCCTAGTCTCTATCTATCTATATCTACTCTTATCTACTCTTACAGAAAACCGAGTTGGTGATGATGGTATGCCTGCCATCTTGTAATATAGACCGTGCGATCTATATCTGATGGATAGAAAGCCAACTATGACAATTTTACAAAATATACCCGCACCTCTCTCCACATTTACAAATAAGGCCTTGCCTCGTTCATCCTTATCTCCCACAACCTCGTGCTCCTCCCTATGTCTCTATCTCTACTACTCTTCTTTGTTTTTTATAACAAATTGAATAGTGTTGTGCCGTTCGCTACACACCCGGTTGAACACGCCTCCTCGCCTCCATCATCACCAACTGAGTCTTTTATAGGAGTAGGAGTAGAGAAAACCCGAGTTGGTGATGATGGTGTGCCGTGCAATGCATGCGCATCTTGCTATTTTTTTGCATATAAGTCCAAACACCACGTAGACACGGTCTTTGAGCACGGTTCGTAGTCATTCCACACTCGGGCATTGAAGTTTGTAACTATTTTAGATTAGAATATACTACTCCTCCGGTGCTAGTAGTAGAGCAGAGTCCTACTCTACTACTCTACTCAAGCAAGTTAGGGCATAGTACTGTAGTAGGTACTGTAGGGAGTACCAGTACTGTGATCACACAAGCAAGTTGTCTGGCATCGACATGACCCTACGCTGCTGGTATGTGTCTCGTAAGTCAAGCGGCGTGTTGTAGTCATCATCACCTGTCCACTTCCCGCAGCACATATTCGCTTCTTCATCTTTGTCCACACATAATCTCGTCCAATCTTCCATCCCTGCTAAGGCGCCTCCCCCCTCGTCCAAAACGCAAGCACTAACAATGGCAGAACCGAGCAGCGTCCGCCGAAAGAGTGGCTGGAATTTGCTCCCCACAGAGGTAATCAAGCTCATTGTTTCACGTGTGGACAATCTCAGTACCATGTCGCTCGACGCGTGCTCGTCGGGGTTGTACCGTTTACTCAAAGCCCTCGGGCCGGAGCTTTTTAAGCCAGCTCCTTGCTTGCTGATGCCGCCTGATCTTCAGAAACGGCGTGTCACGCAGCATAACAATCATAGGGTGGCGAGCATCAACCCCCTTGATGGTGATCCGATCCCCGTCAGCCTCAACTACATTAACGGTATGTACTGGGTCGACATGAACACGTCTTGGATGGTGCTCGTCGATGGTCGCGGCAGCTGGATGCTCATGGAGGTTTACACCCAGCGATTGATCCCCCTTCCTTCGATTAACACTGCACTACTTTGGCACCGTGGCCTAGAATACTCGGAATCTTACAGTAGCCAACATGATACCAAGTTTGATTTGCTCAAGGTTGTAATCTGCCAAGTGCCCACAAGATCTGCGAATTATAAAGACTTCAGGCTAATTGCGTTCTTCAACCGCGGTCTCGCCTATCTGACAGGTCACTGCGGTAAGTGGATAAATCTGCACGTCCATCACAGGATCATACATCCTCCACGGTTATCTGATGCCATTGAACTAAAGGGCTTCATTTACGTTGTCGACTCCTTCTATGGCTGGACGTATTGCTGGCCTACTCCAGTCATCGCTACAAACGGCTGTTACAACAGTATGTTACTTTCCTATGATATCATGATAGCTTGCTTATATTACTGTCAACATTTACTAAAAAAATATTCATACTCATAACATGTTGTTCATAAGATTGACTAAATCAAGAGCCCTTTTTTATTTGACTCCAACTTGATATGATGTTGTAGGCCGCCTGGTGTCCCTACCCTTCCTAATCCCAGAACCTTTCAAAGAAAAGCGGCATGCCAGTTGCAGGTGGTTCCTGACTCGATCAGACGACGGCGAAAGATTGATGATCGTTCGCACGTACCGGACGTGTTGTTTCGCGGAATACAATCACAGTCACTGCAAGGTCTTTGAGCAGGATCCCGGCTTCTCTGGGCCTTCAGGAATTTTTTACTGGAGGCTGGTAAGTAGCCTTGGTACACGCTCTCTATTTGTCGGACTGAATTATCCGATTAACCAGGAGATAACCGACGGCAAGGATCATGATGGCAGAGCGGTTTCGTTCATCAGGCAAAACTGTGAGTACACAGTGTACCATGCGTCTCTGCATGCACCAACCCTGATATGTGCCGCCACGCTCTGCAGCCCAAAGTAGGAGAGAGGGTCGCAAGTATCAGACTTCGACCTGCTGGCTGGAGTTTCCCCCGTTAGGCACCCATCTGGTTCAAGCCGTCAGCCAATCTCCATAGCTTAATAAATAGTAACGTCTAACTGAGCCAGTTAGTTAGATGCGTACACTTGTGTAGTAGGATCTTTATTTAGTTTGATGCATACACTTGTTCTTTATTGGTAGCCCTTTGTAATGATGGATGATGTTTGGTTTGGAAGAGAGAGTTGCTTCTTCACTCTTCTGGCCTGCTTACTGCTTCTGTTGCATCCTCAGCCCTGGTTGCTGCTGCTGCTATTTTCAATGTACAATCAGTAGTATATTTCATCTGTTGGTTGAATAAATGTGTTGTTAGAATGACAAACACAATGTTTTGGAAGTCTTTGCACGGGTTCGATCCTTTAGTGCCCCGTACCGTACGTAGCTCATACTATTTTTCATACGGAACACATTTTCCACTTGTTGATAATATGCAGCCCACTGATGAAGGCCCAATAGAGAAGCCCATAATTAACTGGAAGGGAGGCTCTCACATGAATCCGGCCCAGGTACATGCTCATGGTCCCCTAAACATAAATAAGTAAATAAATAAATAAAGCTAAATGCTGATGCACCAGTTCTTTGGGAAAATAAGTAGCCCAGTATTTCTTTTTGAAGAATACCCAAGCTAGGCCTATTTGTTTTCTCTAAATTGCCGGGCTGCAAATCTTTCAAGACGATGAGGGATGCATTCTGTCCTGGCCAAAGACTATGGTCAATGTCTGTTAAAAGTAATATCGAAAGGGGTTGAAAAATCCAAAAAAATTATAGCAAATGGGATATTAGTTTCTTTTTTTGTTTTTGTTCTTCACTGATATCTTATACGTATTTCATTGGATTTAACATGACATAGTACAAATTTATTTTTAAATTTGCTTTAGTATGGCTATTAATTTTTGGATTAAGAATATTTCGTTCCCCAGCAAAAAAAATTCGAATTTTCAAAATTTCCCACATATTTAGTTAATTTTTTGACCCTGGTACTGACCAGAAAATGGCCAACAATTCTAAAAATGGAAAACGGGCTGCAATAAATTCCATATGAATTAGAAAATGAGTAAAAATTATAAAAATAATAGCAAATGGGATGTACACGCCACAAATTTCGAGGCTGACTTGTTTACGCAAGGCTTTGTCAGTGAACACACGATTCTAGCAGTAGTGACTGTTGGATGTCCATCCAACGGCTGACGTGCATCTTCAATCTCTAATCTTCCTGCTCCAGCCGCCTAAACTAGCGCCGGCGGGACTGCCTGCTCCCTCCTCTTGTGGCCCGCTGTGATGCCGAACAGGCTTCCCCGACCCACCTTACTCCCTATGCTGGCCTGGCCGCATGCAATCAACTGCCTCCTTATTACACGAAAAAAATGATTCCTCCCACTGACATCTGGGGCGCACCGATTGGGAGGCTGGCCTGTGGGCCTACTAAGTTGACGCGTACGCAGGGCTTGTCAACTTAGTCAACAAATGATTCTAGCAGCAGTAATCGTTGGATTTGAATCGAACGGTCCTGCTGCTTCTTCAATCGCTGCTCTTCTTGCACCAGCCGCACAAACCAGCACCAGCCGCCCAACTCCAGTGGCCGGCTGTGCTGCAGTTGAGGCCTCATCGCCCCCTACTACTCCCACCGCTAGCCAGGCCCTGTGGCGACGGCAGCCTCACACCGCAGCCAAACCAGTGAACCCTCGTACTCCTCTCCGCGTGGGCATCCACTGTCGCGTCTTCCCCGGCTCCGCGTCATCCCCTTCCTAGGCCTCGCCGTCGTCCATCGCCTTGGTGCTCTTGGCGCGGAACAGTACTGTACATGGAGAGGCTGACAGCTGGCTCCATGGCCACAACCTAGTTTTTTTGTGATTTACGAAGTAAGTCGCTTTGTCAGGCCTGTTGGGCTGCAAATCTTTCAAGACAAGGAGAGCTTTCATTCGGCTGACCGAGAAAATGGCCCATCAATAATGAGAAATGGGTTGTACATTTTTAAAACACATCAAACCGGCAATTAGTTTCAAATACCTTTTTTTATTTCGAGATTTTAAATTACATTAATTTTTATGCATGGAGAATTTGTTGGATTTTATATTGATATACATTTATTTTCAAAATCAGTTTGAATGTGAGTCGAAATTTCGGGATTAAAAATAGTTCGGACCACACCGAAATATGCAAAATTTCGTATAATTTTTTAACCCTGGCCACAATATGGGCTGTAATGCTAAGAAAAAGAATACGGGCTCCAAAAAAACCTTAAGAATTAGCAAATGGGTTGTAAATTATTAGAAATAATGGCAGATGGGTTGTATGCTGTTTTCCACATATTTGAGGCTTTTCTAAAAAAAGGTTGACGCACAAGCAGTGACTGTTCGATGTCCATCGAACGGCCGTCGTGCTTCTTCAATCTCTGCTCTTCCTGCTCCAGCCGCTCAAACAAGCGCCGGCGGGACTGCCTGCTCCCTCCTCCCCGCGATCGGCTATGTTGCTGGCTAGGCCTCACCGCCCCACCGTACTCCCATCGCTGGCCTAGCCATCCCTCTACTCACCCACACCTGCTGTTATTCTATGGCGACAGCAGACGAACCAGTAAACCCTCGTACAGTCATACTCCCATCCGCGTGGGAAACAACTGCCGAGTCTTCCCTGCCTCCGTGTCGTTCCCTTCCTAGGCCTCGCTGTCGTCCACCGCCCTGGTGCTCTCGGCGCGGCCTGGTCAACATGGTCAACGACCGACATGCATCTGAAGTGGACTATATGTGGAGAGGCCGACAGCTGGGTCCACGGCCGCACGCAAGGAAATGCCTCCTTATTACGCGCAAGATAATGATTCCTCCACCTGACATCAGGGACCCACCGAAATGGCCTCTGTATTTCGCAAAAAAAACGTTACCGGCGCAGACAGCTCGGACCCACCAGCTATATCTTCGCACGCAAGGAAGTGCCTCCTTATTACGCACAAAAAAATGAATACTCCCCCTGTTAGCTGGGACCCAGTATAGTGGTGGCAGGCTGACTTGTGGGCCTACTAAGTTGACGGGGACAGAGGGCTTTGTCAACTTAGTCAATATGCACGATTCTAGCTCCAGTGACCGTACGATGTCCATCGAACGGCCGTAGTGCTTCTTCAACCTCTGGTCTTCTTGCTCCAGCCGCCCAAACCAGCACCGGTCGTGCCTCGTGCTCCTGCCTCCCGTGGCCGGCTACGATGCGGCGGAGGCCTCACCGCCGCCTACTACTCCCACCGCTGGCCAGGCCATCCCTCTACTCACCCACACCCCCTGTTATTCTGCGGCGATGGCAGCCTCACACCGCAGTGAACCAGTGAACCCTCGTACTCCTCTACGCGTGGGCATCCACTGCCGCATCTTCCCCGGCTCTGTGTCGTCCCCTTCCTAGGCCTCGCCGTCGTCCACCGCCCTGGTGCTCTCGGCACGGCTTGGTAAACGTGGTAAAGGAACGGATATGTGAAAGAGTTTCATCATGATAAGCTCGAACCCAAAATGGATAAATACATCTTCATAGGATACCCAAAATGGTTGGGTATACCTCCTATCTCAGATCCGGAAGCAAAAGTAATTGTTTCTAGAAATAGGTCTTTTCTCGAGGAAAGGTTTCTCTCGAAAGAATTGAGTGGGAGGATGGTGGAGACTTGATAAGGTTATTGAACCATCACTTCAACCAGTGTGTAGCAGGGCACAGGAAGTTGTTCATGTGGCACCTACACCAATTGAAGTGGAAGCTGATGATAGTGATCATGATGCTTTGGATCAAGTCACTACCGAACCTCGTAGGTCGACAAGGACGCGTACTACTTCAGAGTGGTACGCAATCCTATCTCAGAGGTCATGTTGCTAGACAACGATGAACCTACGAGCTATGTGGAAGCGATGGTGGGCCCGGATTCCGACGAATGGATCGAGGCCATAAAATCCGAGAAAGGATCCATGACTTTGGAAGAAATACTTGATGGTCGTAAGGATGTTGGGTATAGACGGATTTTAAAAGGAAGACAGACAATGATGGTAAGTATCACCATTAAGAAAGCTCGACTTGTCATTAAGATGTTTTCCGACAAGTTCAAGGAGTTGACTACGATGAGACTTTCTCACTCATAGCGATGCTAAGAGTCTGTTGGAATTGGATTAGCAGTTACTGCATTATTTATGAAAATCTTGCATATAGGATGTCAAAAAAACATTGTTTCCTTGACAGTTTTCTTGAGGAAAGGTTGTATGTGATACAACCAGAAGGTTTTGACAATCCTGAAAGACGCTAACAAGTATGCAAAGCTCCAACAGTCCTTCTAAGGACTGGAGTAAGCATCTCAAAGTTGGAATGTACGCTTTGATGAGATGATCAAAGATTTTGGGTTTATACAAAGTTTATGAGAAACTTGTATTTCCAAAGAAGTGAGTGGGAGCACTATAGAATCTCTGATGAGTATATGTTGTTGACATATTGTTGATCAGAAGTGATGTAGAATTTCTAGAAAGCATATAGGGTTATTTGAAAGGTGTTTTTCAATAGAAAACCTGGAATAAGCTGCTTGAACATTGAGAATCAAGATCTATGAGGATAGATCAAAAAACACTAAATGGTACGTTCAAATGAGCACATACCTTGACATGATCTTGAAGGTGTTCAAGATGGATCAGTCAAAGAAGGAGTTCTTGCCTGAGTTGTAAGGTATGAAGTTAAGAGTTAAAGCTCGACCACGGCAGAAGAGAGAGAAAGGACGAAGGTCGTCCCCTATGCTTCAGACGAAGGCTCTATAGTATGCTATGCTGTGTACCGCACTGGAAGTGTGCCTTGCCATGAGTCAGTCAAGGGGTACAAGAATGATCCAGGAACGGATCATTGGACAGCGGTCAAAAAATTGTCCTTGGAGTAAATAAGGACATGTTTCTCGATTATGGAGGTGATAAAGAGTTCGGCGTAAAGGGTTACGTCGATGCAAGCTTTAATACCTATCCGAGTGACTCTGAGTAGCAAACCGGATACGTATAGTGGAGCAACCATTTGGAATAGCTTCAAGTGGAGCGTGGAAGCAGCATTTACAATATGACCTACAGATTTGCGAAGTACACACAGATCTGAATGTTGCAGACCCATTGACTAAAACCTCTCTCACAAGCAAAACATGATCAAACCCTAGAACTCATTGAGTCTTAATCACATGGTGATGTGAACTAGTTTAGTGACACTAGTAAACTCTTTGGTTGTTGGTCACATGGAGATGTGACCTATCAGTGTTAATCACATGGCGATGTGAACTAGATTATTGACTCTAGTGCAAGTGGGAGACTGTTGGAAATATGCCCTAGAGGCAATAATAAATTAGTTATTATTATTATATTTCCTTGTTCATGATAATCATTTATTATCCATGCTATAATTGTATTGATAGGAAATTCAGATACATGTGTGGGCACATAGACAACACCATGTCCCTAGTAAGCCTCTAGTTGACTAGCTCATTGGTCAATAGATGGTTACGGTTTCCTGACCATGGACATTGGATGTCGTTGATAACGGGATCACATCATTGGGAGAATGATGTGATGGACAAGACCCAATCCTAAGCCTAGCACAAAGATCGTGTAGTTCGTATGCTAAAGCTTTTCTAATGTCAAGTATCATTTCCTTAGACCATGAGATTGTGCAACTCCCGGATACCGTAGGAATGCTTTGGGTGTACCAAACGTCACAATGTAACTGGGTGACTATAAAGGTGCACTGCGGGTATCTCCGAAAGTGTCTGTTGGGTTGGCACAAATCAAGACTGGGATTTGTCACTCCGTGTAACGGAGTGGTATCTCTGGGCCCACTCGGTAGGACATCATCATAATGTGCACAATGTGACCAAGGGGTTGATCACGGGATGATGTGTTGCAGAACGAGTAAAGAGACTTGCCGGTAACGAGATTGAACAAGGTATCGGGATACCAACGATCGAATCTCGGGCAAGTACAATACCGCTAGACAAAGGGAATTGTATACGGGATTGATTGAATCCTCGACATCGTGGTTCATCTGATGAGATCATCGTGGAACATGTGGGAGCCAACATGGGTATCTAGATCCCGCAGTTGGTTATTGGCCGGAGAGTTGTCTCGGTCATGTCTGCATGGTTCCCGAACCCGTAGGGTCTACACACTTAAGATTCGGTGACACTAGGGTTGTAGAGATAATAGTATGCGATAACACGAATGTTGTTCGGAGTCCCGGATGAGACCCCGGACGTCACGAGGAGTTCCGAAGTGGTCCGGAGGTAAAGATTTATATATAGGAAGTCCAGTTTCAGCCACCGGGAAAGTTTCGGGGGTCATCGGTATTGTACCAGGACCATCGGAAGGGTCCCGGGGGTCCACCGGGTGGGGCCACCTATCCCGGAGGGCCCCATAGGCTGAGGGGGCGTGGGAACCAGCCCCTGGTGGGCTGGTGCGCCCCCCTTTGGGCCTCCCATGCGCCTAGGGTTAGAAACCCTAAGGGGTGGGGGCGCCGCCACTTGGCTTGGAGGCCAAGCCACCCCTAGGGCCGCCGCCCCCCTCCCTAGATGGTATCTACAAGGGGTCGGCGCCCCCCCTAGGCCCCTATATATAGTGGAGGGGAGGGAGGGCTGCCGCACCTGAGTCCCTGGCGCCTCCCTCCCTCCCATGACACCTCTTCCTCCCCGCTTGCGCTTGGCGAAGCCCTGCCGGGATCCCGCTACTTCCACCACCACGCCGTCGTGCTGATGGATCTCCATCAACCTCTCCTCCCCTTGCTAGATCAAGAAGGAGGAGATGTCTCTCCCAACCGTATGTGTGTTGAATGCGGAGGTGCCGTCCGTTCGGCGCTAGGATCATCGGTGATTTGGATCACGACGAGTACGACTCCATCAACCCTGTTCACTTGAACGCTTCTGCTTAGCGATCTACAAGGGTATGTAGATGCACTCTCCTTCCCCTCGTTGCTAGTTTCTCCATAGATAGATCTTGGTGACTCGTAGGAAAATTTTGAATTTCTGCTACGTTACCCAACAATGTGTACATACAAGCGGGGTCTCGAACGCCTACTCGCGCATACGTATGGCCAGGGCTCGTGTACATGGCTGGGTCGGAATGGAGAAACAGCATCGTCATTGTGTTCATGGGGAGCCAACCGGCTGGGTCGGAACGGAATGTGTCGTCGTGTTCATCGGGAGGGCTTGGATGGAACGGGCGATGGAAACGAGGCCTGGCGTACCGCAGAACGGAGGAAACGGACCTCCTACGTTCGGAACGGGGTCCTGTTGATCGGGAGGGGTGTGGCGTACCGCAAAACAGAGGAAACGGACCTCCTATGGTCGAAACGGGGGTCCTGTTGATCAGGAGGGGTGTGGCGTACCGCAAAATGGACGAAACGGACCTCCTACAGTCGAAACGGGGGTCCTGTTCATCGGGAGGGGTGTGGCATACCGCAAAACGGATGAAACGGACCTCCTCCGGTCGAAACGGGGGTCATGTTCATCGGGAGGGGTGTGGCGTACCACAAAACGGGACTCCACGGGATACTGTTCATCTCCACAATCGACCTCCTCCAGCCTCCACGGGCTCCTATTCATCCAGCCTCCACCGCGCGCTACTCCACCGGCTGTTCAACCACCCCTCTCCATGGGCTCCTATTCAACCACCCCTCCACGGGCTACTGTTCATCCACCCCTCCACCATCTACTGTTCATCCAGCCCTCCACGGGGTCGTCCTGTTCATCCAGCCCTCCACGGGTCCTGTTCATCCAGCCCCAACCGGCTCGATCGATCGGGGTCCTGTTCATCCAGAGGCAACGCCACGGGTCCTGTTCATCCACTCCCACCGCTCACTGTTCATCCAAACCCCCCCGCAACGCTCACTGTTCATCCAGAGAGGCAGCATCGATCGGCTTCAGTTAGCAGCAGTAGCGAAGGAATCACTCGATCGGGTTCAGTTAACATCCATCGATCGATCGCTCGGGTTCAGTAACACGTAGCCTACAGTGCAATCGCTCGGGTTCATTTAGAGCCCAACGCCTCGCTCGGGTTCAGTTAGAGCCAACGCCTCGCACGCGTACGTGTACGAGAGAAACGCACATCGATCGGCCCCCGACCACCCACCATAACCGGGAACTCCCCGAAATTTTCCTCGCCCTCGCTTCTACCATGGTTTTTTCCATCATGGACGTCCCAAAGAATGTCATGCAGCTGCGTCTCTGGCCCGCCTAGGACGAAAATCCCATTTTCTGTCATGATTTTTTGTCATAGAAGTAGGAGCCCACCACATCTATGATGATACCGGATTTTGTCACAATTATCGTCATAGAACTGTCATATGTATGATAGAAAAAAAATTTATTCGGCCTAAAATGTCATGGATGTGTCTTTTTTTGTAGTGGTAGGTATGAGTTTATTCAAATCAAGACTTTTATGTAAAGAGAAAGGCATAACACTAACACCAGCTCCTAAATCACATAAAGCAGCTTTCACATAATTTCTTTTGATGGAGCAATGTATAGTTGGTATTCTCGAATCTCCAAGTTTTTTAGGTACTCCACCCTTAAAAGTATAATTAGAAAGCATGGTGGAGATTTAAGCTTCCGGTATTTTTCTCTTATTGGTGATGATGTATTTCATGTATTTTGCATAAGGAGGCATTTTTAAGATGGCAGTCAAGCGAGTACGCAAAAAGACTGGCCTCAGCATTTCAGCAAAGCGTTCAAATTCTTCATCATGCTTCTTCTTAGTTGATTACGTGGAAATGGCATAGGTTTTTGAACCCATGGTTCTCTTTCCTTACCGTGTTTTCTAGCAACAAAGTCTCTTTTATCATATCTTTTATTCTTGGGATGTGGGTTATCAAGATCAACAGCTGGTTCTATTTCAATATCATTATCCGGTTATTTATTATTTGTTTGAGTATCTTCATGAACCTCATCATTGTTTTTTTCATTATCAGAAGGTGAGTGTTCATTACCAGATTGAGCTTCAGCATCAGAAATAGAGACTTCATTATCATTATCAGGAGGTTTTTCTATTTCAGGTTCACTAGAGGCATGCAAAGTCCTATCTTTTTCTTCTTCTTTTTCTTTTTAGAAGAACTAGGTGCATCAGTGTTAACTCATTGAGAGTCTTGTTCAATTCTTTTTGGGTGTCCCTCAGGATAAAGTGGTTCCTGAGTCAGTCTACCCCCCTCTAGTTATTACTCTAACAATATGATCATTGATATTATTACTCATTTCATCTAACAACTCTCTTTGAGATTTAGCAACTTGTTCTAATTGAGTTTGAACCATAGAGGCATGCTTTCCTACACCTCTAACATCATTGGAGATTCTAAATAACAAGTCACTCAAATGAGCAATCATATCAGAATTGTATTTCAATTGTTTCATAACATTTGCATTGAAATGATCTTGCTTTCTAATGTAATTATCAAACTCATAAAGGCATTGACTAGGATGTTTATTATAAGGAATATCACCTTCATCAAACTTTAGTAAATAATTTACCTCTACCACCTTAGGTGGTGGTGGTGTTTCAAGCCCATGTATTTCTTTGATAGGTGGTAAATTTTTAACATCCTCTGCTTTAATATCTTTTTCCTTCATAGTTTTTCTTTGCCTCTTGCATATCTTCAGGACTGAGATATAAGATACCCATCTTCTTTGGAGTAGGTTTAAGTGGTGGTTTAGGAAGGATCCAATCATCATAATTTTTCAATATGTTATTCAATAATTCTTCAGTTTGTTCAACAGTCCGTTCCCTGAAAACACAACCAACACAACTATCTAGGAAATCCCTAGAAGCACCGGTTAGTCCATTATAGAAGATATCAAGTATTTCATTTTTCTTAAGCGGATGATCAGGCAAAGCATTAAGCAATTGGAGAAGCCTCCCCCAAGCTTGTGGGAGACTCTCTTCTTCAATTTGCACAAAGTTAAAAATTTCCTGTAAGGCAGCTTGTTTCTTATGAGCAGGAAAATATTTTTCAGAGAAGTAATAAATCATATCCTGAGGACTAGGCACACAACCAGGAGCAAGAGTATTACACCAAGCCTTAGCATCACAATTTAATGAGAACAGAAATAATTTCAGAATATAATAATAGCGAATCTTCTCATCATGAGCAAAAAGGGTGGCTATGTCATTCAACTTAGTAAGATGTGCCACAACAGTTTCATATTCATAACCATGGAAAGGATTAGATTCAACCAAAGTAATCAACTCTCGGTCGACAGAGAATTCATAATACTTATCATCAACAAAGATAAGAGAAGTAGCAAACTGGGGGTCACATTTCATTCTAGCATTCAAAGATTTCTCTTTCATTTTGCATAATAATTTTTAAGATCATCTCTATCATTGCAAGCATAAAAATCTCAAGCCATCTCCTCATCCATAACATAACCTTCAGGTACTTTTGGCAATTCATATCTAGGAGATCTAGGTCTAATAGGTGTTTCAAGATTTTTAGTTTCAAGCTATTCATCAGTTTCAGCATTCTCAAAAGCTTTAGTTCTAGCAAGTTGTTCATCAAGAAATTTACCTAGTGGCACATTATCATCAAGTAAGGTACTAGCATCATCATGAGTAGCATTCCTAACAGAAGGAGCATCATCAATAACTTGCGACATATAAGAATTGCATAGCATGCGGTGGTGTTGTAAGTTTACTTATAACAGAAGGCGAATCAAGTGCAGAGCTAGATGGCAGTTCCTTACCTCCCCTCTTCTTAGAGGGAAAAATCTTAGTCTTAGCATCCTTCAGATTCTTCATAGTGATAATTTGATAATAATCCCAAGTGACTCAACAAATATAGCTATGCTTCCCAGCAACGACGCCAGAAAAAGGCCTTGATAACCCACAAGTATAGGGGATCGCAACAGTTTTTGAGGGTATATTATTCAATCCAAATTTATTGATTCCACACAAGGGGAGACAAAGAATATTTGCAAGTATTAGCAGCTGAGCTGTCAATTCAACCACACATGGAGATTAATTATCTGCAGCAAAGTGATCAGTAGCAAAGTAGTATGATAGTTTTGATAATAGTAGCAACAACAATAGTGACAGTAGTAGTAGTAGTAACTTAGCAGAAACAATATAAGATAAATTCGTAGGCATTGGATCGGTGAATTCGTTGGATGATATTCATCATATAACAGTCATACCCCAGGGCAATACGGCACTAGCTCCAGTTCATAAATATAATGTAGGCATGTATTCCGTAAATAGTCATACATGCTTATGGAAAGAACTTGCATGACATCTTTTGTCCTACCCTCCCGTGGCTGCGGGGTCCTATTGGAAACTAAGGGATATTAAGGCTTCCTTTTAATAGAGAACCGGAACAAAGCATTAACACAGGGTGAATACATGAACTCCTCAAACTACGGTCATCACCGGGAAGTGTCCCGACTTCTGTCACTCTGGGTTTGCCGGATCATAACACATAGTAGGTGACTATAACTTGCAAGATCAGATCTAGAACATAGATATAATGGTGATAACATAAACGGCTCAGATCTGAAATCATGGCACCCGGGCCCAAAGTGACAAGCATTGAGCATGGCAAAGTCATAGCAACATCAATCTCAGAACATAATGGATACTAGGGATCAAGCCCTAACAAACTAACTCGATTACATGATGAATCTCATCCAACTCCTCACCGGCCAGCGAGCCTACGAAGGAATTACTCACTGCCGGTGGGGAGCATCATGGAATTGGCGATGGAGAAGGGTTGGTGATGACGAAGATCGAAGACCCCCCTCTCCGGAGCCCCAAACGGACTCCAGATCTGGCCTCCCAATGAAGAACAGGAGGTGGCGGCGGCTCCATCTTGTGAAACGCGATAATTCTTTCTCCCTGATTTTTTTCTCCAAATATGTGATTTTATAGTATCAGGGTTGAAGTCTTCGGGGCCACCAGGTGGGGACAACCCACCTGGGCGCGCCTAGAGGGGGCTGCACCCTGGTGGGTCGTGCCCACCTAGGTGCGCCCCTCCGCTGGTTCTTGGCTCTAGAAATTCTCTTTTATTGTATACAAATTCCTCGCAAAGTTCTGTTCCAATCCTAGAACTTTTATTTCTGCACAAAAAATAACACCATGGTAGTTCTGCTGAAAACAGCATCAGTCTGGGTTAGTTTCATTCAAATCATGCAAATTGGAGTCCAAAACAGGAGGAAAAGCGTTAGGAAAAGTAGATACGACGGAGACGTATCAGCATACACCATGGTGCATCAACGACTTGGTGAAAAGCATATGTGAAAGCTCGAGTCGAAGAGTGGAGGTAGCTCGCAAGTCGACCATTCCCATTCACCTACCCGAAATAAGTGGGTTATTCATTACTGTGCCACCTTTGTTCAATCGAGTCCATGTTCTCGATCTCCCAAAACCCATTCGTTCACCGACCCATGGACCAAAGGTTTCTTGCTTGGAAGTGAGATTTCTAGTTTTCTTTAGTACAATCATTTTGCGAGAGCAACCCCGGGTTCGTTCCTAAGATGAACTCTCAACTTTCTTTGTTCATGTTTCGGCATAGGAGATAAAGCGGTAGGACAAGACTACATTGCCATACGATCTAGGAATATCTAGCGAGGATAGACTAGATCATAACTGACCCCACTATTAGGTAAACTCTAACATTGCTCCCATGTGTAAGGCAAGGCATGCGAGGTCTCCTCACAACTCATCTCATAATTATGTGATCCTTGCGATCTCACTATTGTGCACCAGACCCTAGCTCATACGAGGCTACTATCCCATAATACACCAAACCCCATCACCATTGTACACCTCCATAGTGAGGGCCCGAACCTCGGTAAATTACATCATGTGAATTCCATTTTTGTGTATCCTGCTATGTGCACAACCCAATCGTGCTTACTGTCAGGATCTTGTACTGACAGTCCGTGCATCAGGCAGGGGTAGCGCTGGCTAGAGATCAGATCCAGATGGGATCCCACTTCATTATCGGAGTTGAGCTCGTTGTCCCGAGTCACCTCTTCTTCTTGTCTTGCCTCATGTGCTTCTTGTATTTCATTCTGTGCTTGTTGTTCATGTTCTTCATATATATGTTGTTGGGAACGAAGAGCTTCATGCGCTTGCTTCGCTTGTTATTGAGAACAAACTTCTTTTTGTCTATGTGGGTATGTTCTTCCTATTCTTGATGGTCGCGCTCATCATAGGCTCCTTCCTCTCAATCTTTTCATTGTCATCGCTCATGATCCAATATGCAGTCTTGTAGTCTACTGCCACAGTGAGGTTGTGGAGAACAATTTTTCTCTTATTCTTCTTAGTAGTTGTGATGTCAAGACTGGTGTGAATTTGCATGTGGTGGATGCTTAGAAGCATTTGAACTTGCATAGAGTCTTGTTGATGATGAAGATGTAGATGCGTTCAACTTTCATACATGTATATGATCTTGTCCATTTACGCATCCAACTTGGATTTAAGGTAGTCTTTGTTGTGAGTTTTGACTTCGTGCAACTCAGCATGCAAGTGGTGACAAGATTGTTGTTAGAAGGGAGAGATGATTGGTGGAATAGTTGATTGTGGTATTGCTTGAGCCTCGTGGGCATATATATAGGAGTACATGGTCAACATGGAGTAAAAGACAAGCCGGAACATATCCTAGTCTATCTCGTATTTCCTAACTAAACATAATACTCAACATCCCCTGCAGTCACAACGGTAGCGATGCAGACAGTGAGACTGGAGAAGAATCCGAAGTCAAGCTGATTGACACCCCCCCCCACACACACACACACACAGTCGTAACGGTCGATGCATCATGGAGTCGAGGCTGGAGTGAAAACCGACGAGGTTGCTCAAGCAGGCGGTAGCCTTTTGTGACGTTTGCCGATGTAGCCGAGAGCATGGGTGGTGTAGCCGTGGTTGAGGTAGTTGTGCGAACAATGTCGTGGTCGAGGTCGAGTCGGGGTAGCCAGTGTCGAGGATGTCACCGGGGAGCCGCGGGCGCAAGGAGGCACCGAGTTAGTCATAGGCGCAGTGGTGTCGAAGTAGTGGTGCGCCAGGAAGTAAATGGTGTTGACGACGCGTCGCGCCGGGGTTGCCAACCCCGGGGACACATCGTAGACGAAGGCACGCGTCAGTGTTGCCAGCACCAGGCATGCGTAGAAGGACGAAGATGAAGTTGATGAAGCGCACCAGGCTTGCCAGGCCCAGGGACACGTCGTGGACGAAGGCACGCGGCGGTGGTTGCCAGCATCGGGCATGAGTAGACTGGGACCTGCACGAGCTGTACGCCATGTCGAAGAAGTCGGAGAGGCCAGCAGAGAAGGACTCGATGATGGTTGCGGCGCCAATCAGCATTGTGCCAATGTAGCCCGCGGTTGTCTGAGTAGATGAAGCGGTCGGGGTAGATGACAGCGATGGTGGCGACGGGCTAGTGCTAGAGGAAGACGAAGGGGGTGGACCGGCAGTTGCGGTGGCTACGGGGGTAGCAGTGGCGGCGGCTGAAGAAGAGCGGCGCCAGCGACTAGGTTAGGACCGCGGTGGCGATGCTCTAAGTAGGCGAAGAACCCTGAGAGCGTGATGAAGACCAGCACGGACGGTGGCGTTCCCACGCCAAGGGAAACGGCGCGGTGCGTACCACAGGAGGTCGACGCGCGATGATGGCGGAGTGGACCGCGGGCAGCGGCGCTACAGCCCGAAGGGGCGACGCAACGACGGCGGGCAGGTCGGGGCGACGGCAGGAAGACCTCGGGGCGGCTGCGGGGACAGCCTCGGGGCGACGGCTGGGACCGAGTATCGCAGCACTACGGCCCGTAGGGGCGACGCAGCGGCAACGCACGAGTCGATGCAGTCGCAAGGAGAACCACGGGGCAGCGGCGCTGTGGCCCGACGGGTTGACGCAGCGGCAGCCCGTTGCTCAATCGGCGGAGGTGCGCACTGAACTCGTGGACGCTCTTCACGGAACCTACGGAGGCGCACGTAACCGACGGAACAGCTCGGTCGCGCGGCGTAGATGAGGCGGATCGCGGCAGCGAGCGGGTGATCAAGCTGATCGCACGCGAGGTCGGGGACGCATCTTGGTGGAGACGGGGTGGTGACAGAGTCCGAGATGAAGCCGGCGATGATGGATGGAGTGGGACGACGAGCGAACGAGCATGTCAGCACCGGCACCCGGTCCACCAAAGCAGCGCCGGCGCCCGGGCAGCAAGGCCCGAGTGACCAACGGAGCAGCGGCGCCCGAGTTGAGGCAGCCAACGAGCCTGACGTAGCCGTCCCGACGCAGCCGAGGACGAGGCCGGCGAGGTAGACCGCCGGGCCGCCATGCAGAAGCGGCAGAGGCGGGTGGCGTGGATCGATTGGCGGGCCGACGCGCGAGCGGTGGCTATGATTGGCCGCCGCATGGCACGAGGCCGCCGGGTATAGGCGATGCAGGTGTTCCAGTCGATGCAGGGCGGTGACGGCCGGCACAGGGCAACGGGCGGGCCGGCGCGCGAACGACAGCCTTGAGGGTTGCCTGTCGCGTGAGGCCGCTGGGTCGGTGAAGTAGCCGGCCGGTCGCGCCGGTGTCGGAGTGGAGGCGCGGGGTGTCGACGGCGGCGGTGAGCGACGCAAACCAATCCAGTGGATCGGAAAACCAAAAGTAGACGCCGATCAAAGCGACCGGCAAGAGAGAGAAAACCCGGATCAAAGGATCAGGAAAAAGACTCTCTAGGGCAGCCGGTTGACACGACTGGCAGACGAACCCTAGGTACGGGCGGCGCAGCCCCCGGCGGCGGTCGTGAAGGACGACCGCCTCGGGGGCGGCGCGCAGAGGGGAAGCGACGGGAGGCTAGGGTTTAGAACCCGAAAACTAATACCATGTTAGAAGGGAGAGATGATTGGTGGAATAGTTGATTGTTGTATTGCTTGAGCCTCGTGGGCATATATATAGGAGTACATGGTCAACTTGGAGTACAATACGAGCCGGAACATATCCTAGTCTATCTCGTATTTCCTAATTAAACATAATACTCAACCATTGCCCTGTGCTCATGTAGGATGGTGTTGGCGTCATTGATGGCTCGTTTGAGGCCGAAGTGATGAGCCTTTGACGTTTAGTTGTTGGTGTCTTGTTGGTCATCGTAGACTGGATTAGATGTACCTTCCCTTTTCATCAAAACACTCGAGCAGGCTGCGAGTAGAAACGGGGATAAACAATACGAAAGTGACCTCTTACCGATGTTAGTGACGGATCAGGTGATCTCACAAGTGTCAAAGCAAATTTAATAACTTGGTATTGAGCCTTGTCCAATCTCAAACCTACATAGAAGGCTTATAATGGATCTTGCTAGCGAATAGTGGCACGAAATTAAGCAATTTGAAGTTCAAGATTTGCAAAAGGTTGAAAGTGAATCGCAATGAACTCAAAAAGCTATGCAAGTGATCACAAATGTAAGGATAGAAAGGGAACAAAAAAATGCACGCGCAACACGATTGAGGCTTGTCCAACCAAGGATATGAGCATACAAAATTCGCCTAATGAAGGCTAAGCTCGTGTTGCACAAATGCAAGAAGAGACACTAAGAACAAGGATTCGGTCACTTGGCTACCACTCTACTACTAACAAAACTTGATGTTTCTTGTAAGTATCCTTGGCACTTATGTTTCTTTTGCTCTTTGCACCTTTTGCTTATAAGCATCTTTTTATATTCCTTTTTCTTCCTTTTTGTCTTTTCTCTTTGAGCCAAGATCAAAACCTATGGCTTCCTGACAACAAGGTTTGCCCAACTCTAGGTAGGGCGGGGCTACGATGGCGGCGTGTTTTCGGCTCGCTCCAGTGCTTGTAGTTGTCGCTAGGTCGTCGACGGATCTGGTGGATGTAGTTTATGTTACTTTTGGGGTTCTTTATACTGCCATGACAATTGATGAATATATAGATCGTAAGTTTTTCCCACAAAAAGAATCTGAACCATCAAATCAGTTTCATTAGCTTCCTTGTATAAGATACTCCCTCTGTCCCAAAATAAGTGTCCCAAGGTTAGTTCAACTTTGTACTAAAGTTAGTACAAAGTTGAGACGCTTATTTTGGGACGGAGGGAGTATATACTTTCATGCTACGTGACATTAGATGTTGTAAAATTTACCATATTATTCTATAAATTTGAACAATATTGAACAAGTTTCTTTTGTGAAATAGGACATAGATCTATTATAAAGGTTTATAAGAAATACAAAGCACCCTAAACATAAATTTACATCGAGGACCCAGCTCCACTCAACAATCACTACCACCACCAGTTCGAGGCACAAACTCACCACTTTCGTCGCTCCCTGCCGGAGCGGGCTTGACCTGGTTGATGACAAATGGGAAGTCTTCATGCATGTTCCCCTAAAGATCATCGCCCAAGAGCCACTTCCATTACCTTTGTACCCTTTAATCGATTTGAAGCGCCCGACACCAAATCACGCTGGCATACATGCACGATGAGAAACCCTAACCTTGCCCCCAAAGGAGATAGTAGGAATCTACGTAGGAGCTACGTCAATTTCGTCCCAATGAATGGATTCAAGAGGGGTTGGAGCCTCAAAGATGAAAGCGCCATCCACCAAAATGCCACCCCTGTGAGAAAAAAAACCCTGACCAAAACTACTAGCCGAGCCAAGGAACCGGATGTCGGTGTCAAAATAGGCAGATCTCGGGTAGGGGGTCCCAAGCTGCGATCTTGGATCGATTGGTAACATGAGGCATAGAGATGGTGTTTACCCAGGTTCAGGCCCTCTTGAAGAGGTAAAACCCTACGTCCTGCTTGATTATATTGACGTGTATGTGATGGTTACAGAGTTGATCTACCACGAGATCGAATGAACTAAACCCTAGAAGAGTAGGATGATGGTTCTTCTAGCCCTCTGGTTTATATAGGCATGAGGGGTATCTAGGGTTACATATGATCAAGTGTCGTCAGGGGATAAACATGCCATCTTCATTATCTTGACTTGGCGGATACACCAAGGCTTCGGAGGTTTCCTTCTTGAACACGGAGTCGCTCATAGTTCGGCCTTCCAACAACGGATCAAGAGCGGCCCACATGTCTGGCCCATAAGAGATAGACCGGCACCCCGAGGACCCCTTAGTCCAGGACTCCCTCAGTAGCCCCCGAACTAGTCTTCGAAGCCGAGGCATGTGGGGGAATCATTGGCTTTGTGGACCAGTTCCTTCCTTCCATGGTACTTACGCCAGGTACGCAGTTCCCCTTAGCCAAACCTTCAAGGGTTGCCTGGCCAAGTTCGGCCACGCATTATCCGAATTATGACCTGATTTCTGAATTGTATATATTACTTAGCCTCGAAGGCAAGCCACTCGAGTGCGGACAATGCCTTCACCTGACAACTTTTGGCGAAAGGCTCGACAAGAAGCTACATAGCAGAAGGCGGCGGCCGAACGTGCGGCCGCCAAATTGAAGACGATAAAGACGGCCGGTGAGGAACACAAGGCTAGGGTGGCAGAAGTACAACAGGATCTCAAGGATGCCATCACAAAATGTGAGGACCTTGAGCAAAAAAGTAAGGATCAGGGCTCCGAGCTGACCTCGTTGAAGTCGGCAATCAAAGAGGAGCGGGTGAAGGCATGATTGCTTGTAATCTGCGTTGGTATTTCCCCGAAGAGGAGAGGATGAAGCAGCACAGCAAAGGTAAGTATTTTCCTCGGTTATGAAACCAAGGTTATCAATCCAGTAGGAGAACCAAGCAACACTAAGTAAACAAAAGTTTTCCTTGATACATATAACATTTTCCACAAAAGTTTGCCATGGCCCATGGCAATAACTTTAACTTTGTATGTTTCCCCGTTTACTACCATGGCAATTTTCTCCTGCCTGTATTTGTTTTTCAAAAATTTCCATGACAAAATTATGTTATATTCTATGGCAAATTTATCGAGTTTACCATGGTTAATTTTAAATTTGTATCATGGCAACTTCTCCATGTTTTTACTTTTGCCTGATGTGTGTAATTAAAACACCATGTCAATTTTTCTGTATAAGTTTTTCTTCGTAAATTCCATACAAAGCATGTCAATTTTAATTAAAACATCATGGAAAATTTTAATTTTTAAGAATGGCAAATTTTATTTTGTTGTACCTTGCACTGGTTTATTCTCGGACCACGACAAATTTTATTTTTTCGACCTTGGAAAGTTTTAATTTTTTTCATTAACTTTTTTGTTCAAAGACACGCCCACTAACATGTTCTTTATATTCTCACGTAGCTGGAATTTTGGTGTTTTTATTATAAAAGAAACAACATTTTTTTTATTTTTAAGGCATGTTTTTTTGTTTATACAAAGCTGGGCCATTTTAGGCTCTATTTGATTTCACTTACAACGTGCTGACTGAAGGGGCCGAAAGGGTTCGGGCTGGCGTTCCACCACACCAAACGACAGAATCGTTCGTCCAATCGCTTCTCCCTGTCGAACCTTTCATTTGATCTGGGGCTTTCCCAAGCCGAACAATCGGGCGTTATCGGGGTCCTAAAAAATACATGTATATAAAAGAGCTTATTTTGTATTTCCACGGTTTAGTTTCTATCATTTATTATTTCTCGAACAACGGTTTAGTGTATTTTGGATAAAGCATGCTAAATTTTTGGGCGCTCCTACGCATCTGTCGGTGGATCCGCCTCGCGAGCCATCAGATCTGCTTGATTGAGCCGCCAAGCGTCACCCTTCTATCATTGCAACACAGGGCGTGTTGCAAGAATTTTCTGCAACACAAGTCATGTTGCAAAATAAATTACAGCATAGGTCAAGTTATAGTTTTTTTTGCAACAAAGGCCTTTTTTGGCAATAGAGCTCTTATTACAGTCTTTTTTGCAACAGAGGTCTGATTGCAACATTTTTTTTACAATAGAGATCTTGTTACATTTTTTCTTTTTTTTGTAAAAAAGATCTTCTTACAACTCTTTCTGCAACAGAGATATTGTTGCAGAAACTCACTTATAGAGAATCTGACATGCGTTGCACAGAAGAGACGGCGGATGCTTGCGTACAATCCGTCGGCTGAAGCCAAGCATTTTCCATTGTAAGGGCTTATTTATCCCATAGTGGTTTTGGTGATTGATGACAATGCTTTTGCGGACTAATCGTGTGCGTTAAGTTCTTTCAGAGAATCATCCATTGGCACGAGACGATTTCCTTCCCTCGGTGTTTTTATTCAAGACGGTGTAGCTCCTGCATTTCGTTGTTGGTGGACTAGTTTCGTAGGAGTCACCGTACTATTAAGAGGGGATCCGCTTTGGTAAGACTAGGGTGGAATCAACACGTACACATCCTTATCACACCCGTCGTCTTCCTTTCGCATCTTTGGAGCTGCACCTCTCTTCCGTACCTGCTTCGCCCTGTGCCAGCGGTAGTACCGCGGTCTACAGCGGTAGTACCGCCGAAGCCCCCCAGCGGTAGTACCGCTCCACGAAGCGGTAGTACCGCTCCGCAGAGCGGTAGTACCGCTCGCGGGCTTCTGCCGTAGTACCGCGTAGTACCGCGCCTACTGCCGCCTCGATTCGAGACGGTGTTTTCTTGTGTCGGGTTTTGTGGCACTAGTAGCGGCAGTACAAGCGGTAGTACCGCTCTGAGCGGTAGTACCGCTCTACTCCCGCGGTAGTACCGCTCTGGGGCCAGTGGCCTGACTTTCTCTTCAGCGCGGTAGTACCGCTGAATAGGGAGCTGTAGTACCGCCCTTCCCTAGCGGTAGTACCGCTTTGTGCGGGGCTGCTCAGTGGGGTAACGGTTGGATGTGTCCCCCCACTATTTAAAGGGGTCTTCTTCCTCCTAGTTGAACTACCTCTTTCCCCCAAAGCTCCATTGTTGCTCAAAGCTCCATTTTCGCCCGATCTCTCTCCCTAGCCAATCAAACTTGTTGATTTGCTCGGGATTGGTTGAGAAGGCTCAGATCTACACTTCCACCAAGAGAAATTTGATTCCCCCCACTTATCCCTTGCGGATCTTGTTACTCTTGGGTGTTGAGCACCCTAGACGGTTGAGGTCACCTCGAAGCCATACTCCATTGTGGTGAAGCTTCGTGGTGTTGTTGTTGTTGTTGGGTGCCTCCGGTTGTTGTGGAGTTTGCCCCAACCTTGCTTGTAAAGGTTCGGTCGCCGCCTTCAAGGGCACCAATAGTGGAATCACGGCATCTCGCATTGTGTGAGGGCGTGAGGAGAATACGGTGGCCCTAGTGGCTTCTTGGGGAGCATTGTGCCTCCACACCGCTCCAACGGAGACGTACTTCCCTTTAAAAGGAAGGAACTCCGGTAACACATCCTCGTCTCCACCGTCTCCACTCTTGGTTAATTCGTGCCCTTACTTTTACAAGCCTACTTGTTGTTACATCCTTGCTTGATTGTGTGCTAGTTGTTATTGCATCATATAGGTTGCTCACCTAGTTGCACATCTAGACAACCTATTTTGTTGCAAAGTTTAATTTGGTAAAGAAAAGCTTAAAAATTGTTAGTTTCCTATTCACCCCCCCCCCTCTAGTCAACCATATCGATCCTTTCAATTGGTATCAGAGCCTCGTCTCTTTATTAAGGACTTTGCCGTCCGAAGAGTATGGTTGACGTCAACGACGGTGCGGAGGAACACTCCGGTGTGAATCCCATCTCGTCTTCGGCCGAAGGGGGAACCTCAGTCTCTCGTGAGGAATTCAATGTGGCTTTAGACACATTGAAAACCTCCATGACGGCCGAGGTTAAAAGCATGTTTACTGAATTCCTAGAGGGACTCAAACTATCTACCTTGCCGATGAAAGTGGGTGATCCCACTAACAAGGTGACGGATGCTAACCCCGACAAGGGGGAAGCTAATAGTGAAAAGAGTCCGTCTACTAGTGGTAGAAATGGCACCGGCATCTTTGCCCATGTGGAACCCCCGGTGTATAAAGGACCGATCCCCTCTACGCATTTGAATCATGCCGGTCCTCCTCCTAAATATGTGAAAAACGAAGATTTTGATTCTTGGGTCTATCGCTTCAAGCGTCATTTAAAACATATGAATACTAACCTTTGGAGAATTATTGAAGAAGGTTTCTATCCTCATGATCCAAGCAACTTCACCCCTCGAGAAGAAGTGGACAACCAATTCAATGAGAGTGCTCTCTTCATCATCCAAGATGCTATCCTTCCCGAAGATCTCCCTCATCTTCGACCTCATGTCATGGCTAAAGAAGCATGGAAGTATGTCGAGCATATGTATAGAGGAAGTGCTAGCATTCAACGCTCCAACTATGAAGTGGTGCAAGATGAAGCCGATGAGTTTGCAATGAAAGAGGATGAAGAACCTCGTGAGCTCTTTCGAAGAGTGACCAAACTTGCGGTCGCACTCCGAGATCATGGGAGTAAAGACACGGATGACAATTGGATCAAGCGCAAGTTCCTCAAGGCCATGATGCCCTACAACAAGGCCATGTCCTCCGTCATCCGCCAAAGACCGGACTTCCACTCCATGACCTCTGGTGAAGTGTTGGATGAGTTCATTGCAATGAACATCTTGGATAAGACCGCCGACAATGCGGTGCTCCGTTCCCAAAGGGCAAAGAAGCCCAATCTTGCCTTGAGGGCCAAGGTTAGTGTGGAAGAAGAAGAAGAAGAGGAAGATGAGGAGAGCAACCCCGAGGACACAAAGTATGATTATCATGAGCACATGGCTCTTGCCTCAAGACAGTTTTGGAGTAAGAAGACTACAAGACCCAACTTCAACAAGAACAACTCAAGTGGCCTCAAAGGGAAGCAACAAGTTAGAACTTGTTTCAACTGTGGCAATGTTAGTCACTTCATTGCGGATTGTCCATACGAGAAGCGGGAAGACAATGGTGGCAAGTTCATTCGAAAAGACAAAGCCAAGTTCTTCCCCAACAAGAACAACTTCACCAAGAGGACTCCCTCTCGTGGGTTGGTGGTTCAAGAAGAATACCGTGAGGATGACGATGATGATGAAGATGGTGAAACAATGGCCAGGGCATCCGTTGCCATTGTCTCAACTCCTCGGGTGTCTCTATTCGATGCACCTAATGAGAACATCACCGCCAAGTGCCTCATGGCTAAGGCCACCAACAAGGTAACCCCCAACATCAAAACCACCATTATTCCTAACCCTCCTTCAACGGATGACTTTGATAATGGTAAAGGGTCTAATGAGGAGATCAATGAATTTGAGTCCTTCATGAGTAAGCTCAAGGGCAAATCCAAGAAGCATTTCGTTGCTCTCTTGGAACAACTTGGTGAAGCCAATGACATGATCGAGGCCCATGAAGAAACCATCACTAAGATGGAAATTCATAGTCGTGACTATGCCGATGAGATATCGGATCTCTCTAATGCTCTTGAGGAAGAGCGTGAGCATCGTTTGGCTCTTGAGGAGTCACACAACGATGGTCGCGCTAAATCAAAGAAAGATCTTGATCATGCTCTTGTTGTGTCTCGTGTTCTAGCTTCCAAGAAGGCTAAACTTGGGGTTGATCATGTTAGACTCACGGAGGAGTTTGATGTACTTGACAAGGCCCACAAGGTCTTGAAAAGAGCTCATGCCACCCTCAAGGAGTCTCATGCTCAACTCCAAGTTAAGCTAACTAAGGAAAAGGCCACATTTCCTCACATGGTCTTAATTGATAATGCAAATGCTACTAACCCATGTTGTGAGCATGTGCATCTTGTGGAGGAAAATGCCAAGTTGAAGGTACAACTCGAGAAAGGTCTTGTGTCATGCATACAAGGCGAGAAGAACCTAAATGATCTTTTGAGCAATCAAAAGGAAGTTGTGGGAAAGGAGGGAGTTGGGTTCGCACCCAAGTCCAAGAATAAGAAGAAGAACAAGGAAAAGAAGAGCAAGACCAATCGACCTCCTACGCTCACGCAAACCTTTGTAAAGGAGGGAGAAGGTGCTCCTAAGGAGAAGAAGAGCAATGGGAAGAGCGGTGAAGCCAAAGAGCGCAACGCCATCTCTCCCAACAAAGCCGGCGACTTTAACCCCTCTTATGTGTTGTGTCGTGCTAGTGATGGACATGTTTATGCTAAATTTGTTGGTTCTCCTTATGAGTACATTGAATGGTCTATTTGGGTTCCTAAGACCCTTGTTACTAACATCAAAGGACCCATTACTCAATGGGTACCTAAAACCAAGCATTGATCTCTTGTAGGTGTTTGCTTCCGGTGGGGGATCATGGTTGCTCGACAGTTGAGCAACAAATCATATGACCGGGAGCAAGGACTTGGTGGTGGACGTGCACAATATCCCATCTATGCCCACCAATGTCGAATGGGGTGATGCCTCACATTCTAAGGTATTGGGTCTTGGCAAGGTTGTCATTTCTCATGATCTAACGATCGAGAAAGTCATGCTTGTTGAGTCCCTTGCGTTCAATTTACTTTCCGTTCGTCAACTCGCACTCATGGGTTTTGCCACCTTCTTTGATATTGATACCGTGGCCCTCTTGTGGAGCAAGACTCTTAAAGTAGCCTTTGTTGGGCATGTCGAGAACGGTCTCTATGTGGTTAACTTCTCAGAGCAACCCACTAAGACCGCGACATGCCTAATGGCTAAAGTTGATGTGGGATGGCTTTGGCATCGCCATTTAGCCCACGTCAATATGAGATCTTTGCAAAGTCTTCTCAAGGGGGACCATGTTCATGGACTAACAAATGTTAGTTTTGCCAAAGATCGTGCTTGCAGTGCTTGTATCGAAGGAAAGCTTCATGAAAAGGCTCACCCTCCTTCAACCATCATCTACTCGAAGAGACCCTTGGAGCTCCTTCACATGGATCTCTTCGGGCCTCCATCTTTTGACAGTCTTGGAGGGAGAAAGTATTGCTTGGTGATTGTGGATGATTATTCAAGATACACTTGGGTATACTTCTTCAAGAGGAAGAGTGAGACTCAACAAACGATCATCGACTTTGCAAATGAAGCTCAACGTCAACACAATGCAAAGATCTTGACAATAAGAAGTGACAACGGCACCGAGTTCAAGAACTACACCTTGGATGAGTTTCTTAGTGATGAAGGGATCAAGCACCAATATTCCGCACCATATACCCCTCAACAAAATGGTGTTGCGGAGAGGAAGAACCGGACGTTGATGGATGCGGCAAGGACCATGATGGCGGAGTTCAAGTCTCCATACAACTTCTGGGCCGAAGCCATCAACACAGCTTGTCATGCATCCAATCGGCTCTATCTCCACAAAGGCTTGAACAAGACTCCGTATGAGATACTCACCGGGAACAAGCCCAATCTCAAGTACTTCCGGGTGTTCGGGTGTAAGTGTTTCATTCTCAAGAAAGGTGTTCGTTTGTCTAAATTTGAAGCTAGAGCTCATGAGGGCATATTTGTTGGTTATGCTACAAACTCTCATGCTTACCGTGTTCTCAACAAGTCCAACGGACTCATTGAGGAAACGTGTAACATGGAGTTTGACGAAAATAACGGCTCCCAAGTGGAGCAAAGTGGTACTTGTGATGTAGGTGATGAAATTCCTCCCCAAGCCATAAGAATAATGGGTATTGGTCAAATCCTACCCATTGAGGAACCCCTTGTGACCGAAGGAGAAGGACAATGCTCTACTCAAGTAGAGCCATCACCTCATCAAGACCCACACGCTTCCGAAGAACAAAGTGAAGGCCCTCAACCTTGTGAACAAGACCAAGGGCAAGATCGATCTCAAGATGGTGGTGAACCTCTAAACGATGCCCAAGGTCAAGTTCTCCCCCTCGAGCAAGTTCAAGATCAAGAGCAAACTCAAGCTCAAGGACAAGCCCAAGATCAAGAACAAGCTCAAGACGGCGCTCAAGATGATCAAGTCAACCCTCCCTCCACATCCGAGGAGGAATTAGAGCGTCGCGCCGCGAAGATTGCTTCCAAGCTCACCACTCAAGGCCATCTCGTGGAAAATGTATTTGGAAGCCTAAGAAAGGGGGTAAGCACTCGTAGACAATTAGCAAACTATTGTGAACATCACGCGTTTGTCTCTTCTGTTGAACCCCAAAAGGTATATGAGGCGCTCGAACACTCGGATTGGCTCAATGCCATGCATGAAGAACTCAACAACTTCGAGTACAACAAAGTTTGGAGATTGGTGCCAAGGCCATCGGGGAACCACAACGTCATTGGAACAAAGTGGATCTTCAAGAACAAGCAAGATGCTCATGGGAACATCATTCGCAACAAGGCAAGATTGGTAGCACAAGGGTACTCCCAAGTCGAGGGTATCGACTACGGTGAAACCTTTGCTCCCGTTGCTCGTCTTGAATCCATTCATTTGTTGATTGCATATGCTTCCCATCACAACTTCAAGTTGCAACAAATGGATGTGAAAAGTGCTTTTCTTAATGGTCCCATTAATGAGTTGGTCTATGTCAAGCAACCCCCCGGGTTCGAGGACCCCTACTTCCTGGATCATGTGTATCAACTCGATAAGGCACTCTATGGCCTTAAACAAGCCCCACGTGCGTGGTATGACCACCTTACCGAGTTGCTACAAGATCGTGGCTCTGAAGTAGGACAAATCGATCCCACTCTTTTTACTAAGAAGGTCAAAGGGGAGTTGTTTGTATGCCAACTATATGTTGATGACATTATCTTTGGGTCTCCTAACAAAGCTTTCAATGAGGAATTTGCCGCACTCATGACCTCCAAGTTCAAGATGTCTTCGATGGGAGAGTTGAAGTGTTTCCTTGGTTTTGACATCAAACAAATAAGAGAAGGAACCTTCATCAACCAAGCCAAATACACTCAAGACATGCTTAAAAGATTCAAGCTAAGTGACGTCAAACCGGCTACTACACCAATGCCTACCAAGTGCCAACTTGACATCGATCCCAATGGTAAAGCGGTGGATCAAAAGGTATATCGCTCCATGATTGGCTCCTTGCTTTACCTTTGTGCATTTAGACCGGATATCATGTTGAGTGTGGGGATGTGTGCACGTTTTCAAGCCGCACCAAAGGAAAGTCACTTTGTGGCGGTCAAGCGAATCTTTCGATATTTGGCTCATACCCCAAACTTTGGCCTATGGTACCCAAGAGGAGCAAACTTCAAGCTTGAAGGCTTCACGGATTCCGATTGGGCGGGAGACAAAGTGGATAGGAAGTCCACTTCTGGAGGATGCCAATTTCTTGGTTGCTCTTTGGTAAGTTGGTCTTCCAAAAAGCAAAGTTGTGTGTCTCTCTCGTCCACTGAAGCGGAGTATGTGGCGGCCGGTAGTTGTTGTGCTCAACTCCTATGGATGAGGCAAACTTTAAAGGAGTACGGTGTCAATTGTGACAAAGTGCCTCTTTGGTGTGATAATGAAAGTGCCATCAAGATTTCTCTCAACCCGGTGCAACACTTCAAGACGAAGCACATTGAGATTCGGTATCACTTCATCCGGGATCACATTAGGCAAGGGGAGATCGAGCTCAAGTATGTCAACACTCATGATAACCTTGCAGATATTTTCACGAAGCCCTTGGATGAAGCAAGATTTCGCGAGTTAAGGCATGAGCTAAATATCATTGATTTGAGCAATGTGACTTGAACCCGTGCACCCCCCACCACACTCAATGTGTTGTCTAGTTTAGGTGTAGGCATGGACATAGGGGGAGTGGTGTTCTCTCAATGAACTCTCCCTCCCCCCATTATGCATAAAACGATCAACTCTTTCACTTCAGCCATTGTTGATGGTGCTTGTGCTTCAAAGACGAGTTTGGTCCTGGACCCAAGGATAATTCTTCGCGGTGCCATACCAATTGACTCAAACATAGGTGGCTCCGGCCACCGCCCTCTCTTGAGAGAGGCCTGAGCTCGCTCTTTTTGTTGTTGTTTGCTTTGAAGGAGTGGGTTCCGGTTCGTGTTTCGTGTGTGTTGTCTTGTTGGTCTTTCTCTTGTCGTTGCCTTCCCGTTCTTCTCGGTGTGTTTTTCCCTTTTGTTTGCCTAGAAGTTTGTTTTTGGTTGCTGGCGGTACTACCGCCGCTGGCGAGCGGTACTACCGCTCCAAGCGGTACTACCGCCCTCCAGTGCGGTACTACCGCTGAGAGGCGCGGGTGAGGGTTTTATCGGGGCAGGGGGAGTTTCTTCTCCCCCATACCCATTCGCACGCCCCCTCACCTGTTTCTCTCTCTCTCCAGCAACCGGCGCCGCGGGAGGGCTCCGGCGGATCTCCCTCTCCGGGCCGTCCCTCTCCATTCCCTTCGGTGGAGTCGATCCCCACCTCGTCCTCTTGCCATGGATGCCAGTATTGCCCCCGTTCTCTTGTTCTTTTTGTCTAGGTTTCCAATCTAGCTTCGTAGGGGCAGTAGCGATTGCATCTTTAGATTTTTGGCCAAATCTAGGCTTGAGTAGGTTGGAGATTGCTTCTAGGCAGTTTGGATTAGTGTTTGGTTGGAGTATTTTTGAATTTGGTAGGACGGAAGTACCGGATCTGACCACGATAGTAGGAAACTGTTGTTTCCCCGCCTCAAGCGGTACTACCGCTCTCTCGAGCGGTACTACCGCTGTGAGCGGAACTACCGCTCTCTAGAGCGGTACTACCACTTGGAGCGGTACTACCGCCCAAGGGTCACGGTACTACCGCCCTCTACCAGATTCCATTCTACTTCTACTTTTCATTAATCTTTTTGCTCGTGTTTGGTGTCTTATGCTCGTGTTTTCTGGTTGTTTGCGTGTTCTTGTGTGTGGTTCCAGGTGATGAGGTCCCTGAGCATCAGGCTCGTCGTGTCAATCCCGGACGTGCCTCGTCCAAGCGCTACCGCACCACCGAGCCTGCCGGAGGATCCTCAAGTGCTCCACCTCCTCCTCCACCTCAACTCCCGAAGAAATCTTGGGTCAAGCCAAAGGCAACCAAAACCGTGCCTGAAATGCCTCCCAAAGAGTTCTGGGCAAGGCGCCGCCGCAACCCGTATGAGAACGACCAAGATCCCACTTTGGTCAACCGTCCGTTCTGGAACAGATTTCAGTTTGCCATCTTCTTTGATGTTCTCAAAGCCAAGAAGAATCTCTATGTCAACGCGCACTCCATCGACACCGCGCATATGGAGAGCGATCCCGACTACTTTGGTGAAGCACTTCAGATGTGCACTCAACTGAACATTCTCAGGATCATGCAATTCAACAAGGACTACGATGCTGATATTGTGGCTCAATTCTATGCCACGGTTCACCTAGGGACTGATGTGGATAGGACACTGACTTGGATGACAAATGGCAAGTTGCTTTCTGTCACGTGGAAAGCTTTCATGGAGTTGCTTGGGGTGGAAGATCTAGGTCTTGAGTCTCCGGTTGGCTTTCGCCCCCACGCCCGCGCCCATTGCACTCACAAGCAAGCTCTCTGGCCATACTGCACTCTGAAGATCAACTCTGAGACACACAAGGAAACCTATGAGATGCCTTCCTTTCTGGATATCCTGCACCGCATCTTCAGAGAGACTCTTTTCCCTCGCATTGGGAATCTGTACCAGGTTCATTCTTATCTCGTGGACATGCTTCTTTTCTGCCAGCGTGAGAAGGACAATCCCACCGGGGAGTCGTTGGATGTCTCTCATGTTATGTGGGCTGAGTTGGTTTCTGCTATCTCCGAGCGCAAGTGCCCGATCTATGGTCCGTTCATTATGCTGCTCATTGAGAAGGCCTGGGATCGTGTCTATCCCAAGGCGGCACTGGAGATTGGCGATTTGGTCTCTCACGATGTCAAGAGTCTGAGTAAGAAGGATAACTGGGGCACTCAGGCCCCTAGGACTGGTGTTCCGTCATCTGCTGCTGCCATGAAGACTGAGGAAGAGTTTGGTGTTGAGGCTGAGGATGAGGATGATGACTACGTGCCCTCTGGGACAGAGCCATCTTGGGCCAAGAAGCTCAAGGCCAAGGTAAAGAAGCTCTTCTGCATGGAGTCTCACGGTCAGTACATGGCTCACGTGGCTGAGAAGAAGGCCCGCGGTCGCCACAAGGAGCTCATGCGTCAGATGGGTGCTATTGTGATTAGTGGCTCTGAGGATCAGCTCACCGAGGAGGAGTGGATTCAGCAGCACTGCCCTTGGACTGATTCTGATGCTGAGCACTTCCCGGCTAACGATGGTGGCGTTGATGACCCCTCTGAGATCTGATGTGTGTGTCCCTCTTTTGCTCTCACCTGGAGCGGTAGCAGCACTCCCTCTCCTTTTTGGTGTCTCGGTGCCAAAGGGGGAGAGAGTTTAGGGATTTGCGAGTTGTGTCTTCGTGTCTTGTTCGTGGTTGTGTCTTGTTCGTGTTTTCCTCGCTTTTGCTTTGGTTGGTTTGTCTGTGAGTCCTAAGTTCGAGTGAGACTTAAGTTCGAATCATATGGTGTGAGACAGATGCTACCTTACCTTTCAGTATCATTATCTATGTCTATCTAGCTCATGAGTTGCGTGCTTCTCTTGTTATATCATCTATGCTGCTCTCCTACACCATGCTTAGATTGTTGGTCTCTAAAATGTAGGGGGAGCTCTGATCCTATTATGTGTGTTGTGCAGTCCAAAGCACTTATCGAAATAGCACACATCTAGGGGGAGCCCATCTACATGTTAGGATCGTGGGGTTTGTATGCGTACTCTATATCTTGTTTATGCAAATCCCGTATTGTCATCAATCCACCAAAAAGGGGGAGATTGTAAGGGCTTATTTATCCCATAGTGGTTTTGGTGATTGATGACAATGCTTTTGCGGACTAATCGTGTGCTTTAAGTTCTTTCAGAGAATCATCCATTGGCACGAGATGATTTCCTCCCCTCGGTGTTTTTATTCAAGACGGTGTAGCTCCTGCATTTCGTTGTTGGTGGACTAGTTTCGTAGGAGTCACCATACTATTAAGAGGGGATCCGCTTTGGTAAGACTAGGGTGGAATCAACACGTACACATCCTTATCACACCCGTCGTCTTCCTTTCGCATCTTTGGAGCTGCACCTCTCTTCCGTACCTGCTTTGCCCTGTGCCAGCGGTAGTACCGCGGTCTACAACGGTAGTAACGCCGAAGCCCCCCAGCGGTAGTACCGCTCCACGAAGCGGTAGTACCGCTCTAAGTGATAGTACCGCTCCGCAGAGCAGTAGTACCGCTCGCGGGCTTCGGCCGTAGTACCGCGTAGTACCGCGCCTACTGCCGCCTCGATTCGAGACGGTGTTTTCTCGTTTCGGGTTTTGCGGCACTAGTAGCGGCAGTAGAAGCGGTAGTACCGCTCTGAGCGGTAGTACCGCTCTACTCCCGCGGTAGTACCGCTCTGGGCCAGTGGCCTGACTTTCTCTTCAGCGCGGTAGTACCGCTGAATAGGGAGCGGTAGTACCACCCTCAGCGGTAGTACCGCCCTTCCCTAGCGGTAGTACCGCTCTGTGCGGGGCTGCTCAGTGGGGTAACGGTTGGATGTGTCCCCCCACTATTTAAAGGGGTCTTCTTCCTCCTAGTTGAACTACCTCTTTCCCCCAAAGCTCCATTGTTGCTCAAAGCTCCATTTTCGCCCGATTTCTCTCCCTAGCCAATCAAACTTGTTGATTTGCTCGGGATTGATTGAGAAGGCTCAGATCTACACTTCCACCAAGAGAAATTTGATTCCCCCCACTTATCCCTTGCGAATCTTGTTACTCTTGGGTGTTGAGCACCCTAGACGGTTGAGGTCACCTCGAAGCCATACTCCATTGTGGTGAAGCTTCGTGGTGTTGTTGTTGTTGTTGGGTGCCTCCGGTTGTTGTGGAGTTTGCCCCAACCTTGCTTGTAAAGGTTCGGTCGCCGCCTTCAAGGGCACCAATAGTGAAATCACGGCATCTCGCATTGTGTGAGGGCGTGAGGAGAATACGGTGGCCCTAGTGGCTTCTTGGGGAGCATTGTGCCTCCACACCGCTCCAACGGAGACGTACTTCCCTTTAAAAGGAAGGAACTCCGGTAACACATCCTCGTCTCCACCGGCTCCACTCTTGGTTAATTCGTGCCCTTACTTTTGCAAGCCTACTTGTTGTTACATCCTTGCTTGATTGTGTGCTAGTTGTTATTGCATCATATAGGTTGCTCACCTAGTTGCACATCTAGACAACCTATTTTGTTGCAAAGTTTAATTTGGTAAAGAAAAGCTTAAAATTGTTAGTTGCCTATTCACCCCCCCCCCTCTAGTCAACCATATCGATCCTTTCATCCATAAAAATAGAGCATCTCCAATAGAAGATGCAAATTTAGAGATGTAAAAATTTACATCTTCAAAAAGTGCTTTTTGCATCTCCAAAAAATGCCAACTCCAACAGATTATGCAAAACGGAGATATAAAAAAGCAACTCCAATAGAAGATGCAAATGGAGATGTAAAACTATACTTCAACTACTATTTCATTTGAAACCTATACTTCAAACATAGAAAAGTCAACTACTATTTCATTTCAAACATAATTAAACATAGTTCTAATTAATAAAAACATAGCAAACTCAACTACTACTAGTTCGAGGTACTACATTAATTCATCTACTTCTACTATACTACTACTACTACTACTACTACTACTACTACTACTACTACTACTACTACTACTACTACTACTACTACATCTGCTGCTGCTGCTGCTACTACTACTACATCTACTACTACTACTACTACTACTACGAGTTCGAACTACATCTACTTAAACTACTTCGAAGATAAAACTACTACTCATCAGCGGAGTTCTCGAACTGCTCCCAGAAATCATCCTTGACTGGGACATCACAACCCTCGTCCTCCTCCTCGGAGTCGCCCCAGTCCTCCTCGGAGGAGTCGACAAGGATCACCGTCAAGGGGACATCCTCGTTCTTCTTCTTCTTCTTCTTCTTCTTCTTCTTCTTCTTCTTCTTCTTCTTCTTCTTCTTCTTCTTCTTCTCGATGTCGCGCTTTCACCAGAACTCCTGCTTGGCCTGCACATACTCCGAATGCTCACGTGCGAACCTCGCCATCGCCGCCACGTCGCTCTGGCCAGGACTAACGACAATGGCGGGCCTCTTCTTCTTCGTCTTGATCCCCTTCAAGTGAATGCCCCCCAACACGAGCAACTCCGCATCCGCCTGGGTCCCGATCTCAAGGAAGTTGAGGCCCTTCTTCGGCCTCCCGACACGCCACACCGCCACGTCGTAAGCACGCGCGCCATCGTGGGCGGTGGGGTACATGCCGAGCCAAAAGCGATGGCCAACGTCGGAGAATTCGACCCCGACGTTGCCGGAGGGCTTCGCCCTCACGGCGAAGAAGCCCGTATTGCCCCTCGGGGTCTTCCTCGACCACATGGCGAGGCGGCGCGGTGCAGCGACGGGGCGGCGCGGTGCGATGGATCCGTGGCGGCGACGGCAGGGTTGGGGCGGATGCGGCGGGGTCGGGCGGAGCGCGATGGATCCGTGGCAGCGACGACAGGGTAGGGGTGGATGGTGTCGGACGGAGAGGAGGGTTAGGGCGGAGACGTGGCGGCCTGGCGGGGTCAGGGCGGAGCCGGGGCGGCGACGACCCAATTAGCGCCGTACGATGGCGGGCGGCGGCCGAAAGTGGGAGGAAATCGAAAGCGGGCGGTGAGGCGGAGGTGGATCCGCGGCGGCGCGCTGATTTGGGTGGCGGCCGAGCGGCGCGAGGATGAAGATTTGGGGAAGGGGAAGAGAAAGGAAGTGGGAGTTGGGTAGTTGACGAGCGGCCACGTTTTTACATTTCCTGGAGTTGGAGATGCAAATTTGCACCGCGAAGTATTATAGTTTACATCTTTGTGAGGCGGAGATGTAATTTTTTTTCACCTACATCATCTACTGGATTAGTGTTTTTGGGTTTCAAATATGCAAAAGTTAGGTATTTTTACGTGTACATCTTCTATCGGAGATGCTACTACATATTATCGTTACTCGTGGGCTGCCCCCTTCACAATTACCGGGAGATCCAGTCCGGTCCCGGCACGACGCCACCGAAGCATTTTACTAAGATAAAATCAGATTTGTGTTCAAAAAAAAGAAAGATAAAATCAGATTGAAACGCCGCCTCCTCTGCCTCTGCCTCTGGTACCGGTAGTTTCCCCGCCGGCAGATCTGCTCTGCTCCGGTCCGCTCCCCTCACCGGCAGGCACCATGATGCACTACCTGTACCAGCAGGAAATCCAGCGGGAGAACCGGCGGCGGAGCCTCCTGCTCCGGCAGATGGAGGAAGGCCACGCCGAGCTGCTCAACTGGCCTGCTCTGATCCAGCGCGGACGATATGCGCACCACCTTGGGATCATCACCAGGGTACACTCCGTAAATCACCACCATCTATCTATCTATCTTTCTTTTTCTCTATCTAAAAAATACAAGTATCGAATTGAATGCTGAATTGCCTTTTTCAATTGCAGTGCGCTACGGCCGTGCTGGGCCTGGCGATTCTGATCTACGTGTTGGTGCTCAAGTACAAGTACCACCTGCCCGAGCTGCAGGATCCCATTGACATGGGGGCGTGTGTGTTTGTGGCTCTCTGCTTCATCCCATCCGGCTACCTCTGTACTCAAGACTACTCCATATCCAAACTTGGCTTCTTGTTTGCTTGCTAGCTTGGAGGATTAGCTAGGCAGGATCTCCCTAGGACAAGTGAAAGTTTGTTAATCACTTCCTCTTTCTCTGTAAAGAAATATAAAAGCGTTTAGATCACTAGAGCGAGTACTCTTCTTCTTGGTCTTCTTTCAGGCAGCAGTTTGCAGGTCAGAAATATCAACTGTTGAGGAACAACTTATTAGCTATTTGTGTGTTCACAACTTTACATGGCTCGTGCCTATAATAGATTGAGTGCTGTTGGTACGCCATTATGTTGGTGGTTGCTTGTCAGAGCATGGAATTGTTTACATTTATTCACTACCATGGCACCTTTATATATTCTTTAATTAAACACTATATATACTCTAAAAAGGAAAGGCACAATAAGTATGAAAGAAATAATCCGAATCAGAGACCATAACCTTCAGCGCTGTTGAATTCTGCGTTTCAGCAAACTGCATTTCGAAAATGCCTGGATTTCCACTCTATCCATCATCGTTCAGAAGGTGCCGTATTTTCAAAAAAAAAAAAAAAAGAGAGAGGAAGGTACCGTATTTTCTCTATTCAAGCGACGCTGGTTCCGCCAATTTTTATATTCGCCATATAAAGAGATCTTAAATAGTGTTGACATGAGGCATGGCAACAAAATGCAAGACGGAATGTGCATCATGGTGGTCTCGTTCGTTCACACACCTACGCGAGACCCCAACTTTTGATAAACCAAATACAAGTTGCAGCACTGATAAACCAAATTTTGAAACCCAGAAGGGCTCTTGAACACGAGAGCTTGTTTTTCAGACCATGACCAAATATATACAGTAGTTTTTCTGTATTCTACAGGCCAATGGACACATTCAGATGTCAGTATATCACACACCTCTGAGAGTGCATTCTGATTAACTGACATCGCAAACAAGACAACCAATTGTTTGTGCAGTTGTTGCAGTGAATAGCTAACAAGAATATATGAATATAACGTAAATTAAATGTTACTACTGGTTGTGGAATCGGAAAGGTTACAACTTACAACTAAGGCAAGCATGAGTAGATTCACAGCTAATAACCCGTGTCAAATGGCTACACCACCTAGAGAAGATCACACTACAGACAATAAGAACACCAACATCAACCTTTACACGACAAAGCCAAATAATCCGGGTAAGAAATTTTAACAAACGACCCCAGTACCAGAAAAAGGCCACCATCCAGAGCAGATCATTCTCACACTATTGATAGGTTAACAGAACTTATCTGACATACACCTAAAAAAAACTTATCTGACATAGATTTAAAATCAGCACCAACATCATACCAGCATTTTGGCATGTATGGAAAAAGCACCAGTGCATTAACCGAGCAACTCAGAAGCAACTTGCAAACATTGGCACCAGAAAAAATAAAGGGAAAAACAACTGCATAACTAAAAGAAAAGAACTTCTTTAGAATTGTTGAACTATAATACATTTTACTTTCCAAAGCATTTTCCCACCTAAAAATTATGGGTCATAACTAACTCTACTCTTTTTCTTCGCTACTCCGCATACTCTAAGCTTTCTTCACTACTCTTTTTCCCTTCTTTTTAATGTTCACCAACAACAACAACAACAAAGCCTTTAGTCCCAAACAAGTTGGGGTAGGCTAGAGGTGAAACCCATAAGATCTCGCAACCAACTCATGGCTCTGGCACATGGATAGCAAGCTTCCACGCACCCCTGTCCATAGCTAGCTCTTTGTCGATACTCCAATCCTTCAGGTCTCTCTTAACGGACTCCTCCCATGTCAAAATCGGTCGACCCCGCCCTCTCTTGACATTCTCCGCACGCTTTAGCCGTCCGCTATGCACTGGAGCTTCTGGAGGCCTGCGCTGAATATGCCCAAACCATCTCAAACGATGTTGGACAAGCTTCTCCTCAATTGGTGCTACCCCAACTCTATCTCGTATATCATCATTCCGGACTCGATCCTTCCTCGTGTGGCCACACATCCATCTCAACATACGCATCTCCGCCACACCTAACTGTTGAACATGTCGCCTTTTAGTAGGCCAACACTCCGCGCCATACAACATTGCGGGTCGAACCGCCGTCCTGTGGAACTTGCCTTTTAGCTTTTGTGGCACTCTCTTGTCACAGAGAATGCCAGAAGCTTGGCGCCACTTCATCCATCCGGCTTTGACTCGATGGTTCACATCTTCATCAATACCCCCATCCTCCTGCAACATTGACCCCAAATACCGAAAGGTGTCCTTCCGAGGTACCACCTGGCCATCAAGGCTAACCTCCTCCTCCTCACAGCTAGTAGTACTGAAACCGCACATCATGTACTCGGTTTTAGTTCTACTAAGCCTAAACCCTTTCGATTTCAAGGTTTGTCTCCATAACTCTAACTTCCTATTTACCCCCGTCCGACTATCGTCAACTAGCACCACATCATCCGCAAAGAGCATACACCATGGGATATCTCCTTGTATACCCCTTGTGACCTCATCCATCACCAATGCAAAAAGATAAGGGCTCAAAGCTGACCCCTGATGCAGTCCTATCTTAATCGGGAAGTCATCGGTGTCGACATCACTTGTTCGAACACTTGTCACAACATTATTGTACATGTCCTTGATGAGGGTAATGTACTTTGCTGGGACTTTGTGTTTCTCCAAGGCCCACCACATGACATTCCGCGGTATCTTATCATAGGCCTTCTCCAAGTCAATGAACACCATATGCAAGTCCTTCTTATGCTCCCTATATCTCTCCATAAGTTGTCGTACCAAGAAAATGGCTTCCATGGTCGACCTCCCAGGCATGAAACCAAACTGATTTTTGGTCACGCTTGTCATTCTTCTTAAGCGGTGCTCAATGACTCTCTCCCATAGCTTCATTGTATGGCTCATCAGCTTAATTCCACGGTAATTAGTACAACTCTGAACATCCCCCTTGTTCTTGAAGATTGGTACTAATATACTCTGTCTCCATTCTTCTGGCATCTTGTTTGCCCGAAAAATGAGGTTGAAAAGCTTGGTTAGCCATACTATCGCTATGTCCCCGAGACCTTTCCACACCTCAATGGGGAAAAGGGAAAATTACTTTCAGGACTGATTTATTTCATTTTTATATGTATTCTCTCAGGAGGTTCTCCATATATTACTTGTTGAGTCCCTGTTTTAAATAAAGTTACCCATGAATTTTCTTGCACTTTATTACTCAAAAATTGTATGCCATGCAGGAAGTAAATCCTGAGTAGGGTGAAAAACAAAATGGAATGTGCAGATGAGATTGATACAGGAACAGGAAAATAAACTTGACTGCACAATAATCTTGAACATTAAATTGCAGTGCACAAACTAACTTCCTTTTCCCTCCAACCTACTGGCTAGCCTGAAGGATGTGCTCAATATTTCATATTTGCAGTAAGCCCTCCTTTCTTGCTAAACAAAAACTATCTCAAGAAAATCAATTAAGGACTGGTATTAATCGCACCAAAGCAAGGATACCTAACTTGCAGCAGCCAACACGGTAGCACATATTTGTTACAGCAAGAGATCATATGGCATTTCACAATATTGTAATATGGCTAAAATATGGATGGATTAGACCAAACAAGAGCTACCTGGAAAATGGAAACAGGAATTAAGAAACATGATACTATCTTCATTTCAAAACTCAGTACACGGCTGAACTGGAAACCCGGTACATTTCAAAACATGCACTTTGGTTGTTGCTTGTCAGAGCATGGAATTGTTTACATTTATTCACTACCATGGCGTCTTTAAACACAATATATGCTCTAAAAAGAAAAGGCGCAATATCACAAGGTCCATGACTAATCAAATTACTCCCACTAGTATGAAAGAAATAATCCGAATCAGAGACCATAACCTTCAGCACTGTCGAATGCTGCGTTTCAGCAGACTCCATTTAGAAAATGCCGGGATTTCGACTCTATCAATCATCATTCAAAAGGTACTGTATTTTCAAAAAATAAAATAAAGGCAGAAGGTACCGTATTTTCTCTACTGAAGCGACACAAGGTTCTGCCAATTCTTACATTCGCCATATAAAGAGATCTTAAATAGTGCTGACATGAGCCATGGCAACAAAATGCATGAGGGGAATGTAACATGAGACAAGATGCAGTTTGGGCTCTTGTACACATCATTATAGATTATATATGCATGTTGAAAGAAAACATGTCTTGTTGTAATAAAACAACTGTGTATCTTATTATGCAGCAAACTATGTCATTGGCCTTGGCAATAGTCTACGTCCAGCCAGCATAAATGCATAATCACTACACCGACAAATAAGATGATCGTATAAAAGCACAAACAACTTCTGCATATTACAGGATAGCATCACAGCAACTTCTGTTTTTTTTTCGACCTAAATATATGCAAGCAGTGCTTGCTGCTTTGTCAAATAAAAAGGTTGGTGCTCTGGATCTGAATTTCGCAGTAGCTCTCGTTCACACACCTACACGAGACCCCAAATTTTGATAAATCAAATACAAGTTGCATAACAAATAAACCAAATTTCGAAACCCAGAAGGTCTCTTGAACACGAAAGCTTGTTTTTCAGACCATGACCAAATATATAGTTTTTCTGTATTTCAACAGGCCAAAAGACACATTCAGATATCACTATATCACTCACTTCTGAGAGTGCGTTCTGATTAACTGACAGCGCAAACAAAACACCCAATTTTGGTGCAGTTGTTGCAATGAATAGCTAACAGGGATATTTAATTAAATGTTACGACTGGTTAAGGAATCGGAAAACTTACAACTTACATCTAAGACAAGTATGAGTAGATTCACAGCTAATAACCCGTGTCAAATGGCTACACCACCTAGAGCAGATCACATTGCAGGCAATAAGAACACCAACATCAACATTTGCACTATATTCGGGTAAGAAATTCAAACAAACAACTCCAGTACCTGAAAAAGGCCACCATCCAGAGCAGATCATTCTGCAGGCAATAACACCCAAACCGAACCTTTGCACTATTGAACTACAGCACCGACGTCATACCATCATTTTGGCATAGATTGAAAAGGCACTAGTGCATTAACCGAGCTACTCAGAAGTAACTTCCTAACATTGGCACCAGAAAAGATAAAAGGAAAAATAACTGCATTACTAGAAGAAAAGAACTTCTTCAGAATGATAGTATCTTCATTTCAAAACTCAGTCTACGGCTGAACCTGGAATGTACTTTCTCAAAAGTAGAACAAACTGTTACATGCACTGTACAGTGAGACTCCATTGCTTTAACTATGGTCATATGTTCAGTAATCTGCCATAATTGCCTATTCCACAGTGAACAACAAATCAATAATCATGTACCAAGGCTACAACACTACGCTCCCCATCGGATCCATCTGCGAACCTGCAACATTCATATGAACAAAAGGCTGTCAGCAAATACAAATAAGATGATAATAAAATATAGGAGAAGCGAGAAGTTTAAAATTTTACCCAGGCCCAGGCAAAAAAGTGTAGAAGGTAAGCGACGGCCATAATGATGTATGAGACGATTGATGTGCCTGGTGCTATCAGCAGGCAGCTATACCAAATGACAAGGGCCGTAATACCAGCCATGCCAATGCAGCTCGCGACATCAGCAAAGATTTGCATTAATGCAGTGTCCCTGCATTGCCTGCAAGGAACACCTAGACTAACTGCCATCCAAACCACAGAGAAGACAAAATGCAAAATCGTCGGGCCATTGCCCTTCAGATTCTTCAGTGCGACTCCCGCAGGGTCGAGGTAAGGCAGTAAGGTCAAGGATCCGAACAGAGGATAGCCAAGAAACTCGCCCAGGTTCTCCTGCACACCAACGTCAGGGGAAATTCAGATACACCAACGTCAGGGGAAATTCAGATTTTTCGACAAAGAGGGGAAATTCAGATAGGGAACTCTAGAAATTATATGAAACTTGGGATAACTGATGTGAAGGGAAGATCGTGGCAACACATTTCATTATATTGAACAAAAAATCGCTTTACTTTCTTGCAGGAAGAACAATCAAGCACACACCGTACCTCTGGTTCGGGCGCTCCAGCAAGTACAGTGGAGGCCTTCTTGGACGACGGCCAGGCCTTATGCTGAAGAAGCGCTTGCCTTAGGACGCCGTCGTCGAGCTCATCTGCGTTCCTCCTGTCCTTCTTGATCCAGTATGCCCATTGGCAAGTACTCTCTTCTCTGGCCTTTGAATCGGCCGCCGCCGCCACCGCCACCGCCAAGCTTAGCTCACGCGCCGCCACCTCCAAATTCCGACAGGTATCTGCAAGGCCCTCTTCCTGAATCTCCGCCTCTAAAGCCGCCCTGGCGGCGGCGCTGCTCACCATGCCCGCGGCGTTCGCCATGGTCTGCAGGTCCGCGCCAGCAAGAACATCGATAGCTTCTTGAAGCTCCCTGGCGCGATCAAGAAATGCGCACCGCTCGAGGGCGCGGACCACCAGCCCCGCCACCCAGACGAGATGGATGGAGGAGAGGTGGCCCGCCTCCGCCGCAGCCCGGGCCGCGGCGGAGGAGGCGCGGTCTAGCACCGAGGCGGTGCTCTCCATGCTGCGGCGGAGGCCGTCGGCCGGCGGCCGGCGGGGGTGGGGAGGAGGGAGGGACCACCAGCGGGCGGAGGGCTTTTCGAGTTCTTGGATTCGTTGGTCTCGGGGGAGCCGGCGAATTGGGGGGCGGGAGGAGAGGGGAGGAGGAAGGAGAAGAACGGGGGTCCGTTATAACTCGCTCCTAGCGAGCAGGTGGGAGGGCTCGCTCACGCGCGAAGTGGCCCAACGTCTTTTTTTCCTTGATGACTCGCCACTGTGCATGTGAGTTAAAAAAAATACAAGTGTATCAAAGAGCTTATTTCGTATTTCCACTGTTTATTATTTATTGTTTATTATTTATCTATTTATAAATAATAGTAGTGCATTTTGGGTAAAGCATGCTAAATTTTTATGTAATTTTAAACAAATGCTCATGCAGTCCAAAAAGGTGTTCATGTATTTTAACAAAGTTTCATGAATATTTCAAATGTTCCATGCACTCGGAAAACAATTCATGAAAAAATTAAATTGCTGTTGCAATCTCAATAAAATATTCATGCATTTATGGAAATGTTTATAACTTTTAAAAAAGTTTGTCTCATTCACCAAAAATGTTCACACGTTTAAAAATTCTTCATGAAATTTATCAAAAATATTTATTAAATAAATGTTTTCTCAAAGCTTTAAGAAAGTGGTCATGACATATAAAAAATGTTTGTGACATTTAAAAGAATTGTTATAATACATTAAAATTTCAAAATGATGAGTGATGTATATGAAATAGGTTCAACATATATTTAGGAAAAATGTTCAATGTGTATTTGGAAAAATGTCAACGTGTACTTAGAAATGATGAGTGAAATTAATGTGAGAGCACACAATTTCAAAAAAAATAAGTAGTTAAGGGGCATCCCTTACAAAAGTTACAAAAAACTACCCTGGTGATGACAAGTAACGCACGAACTGTGCATCAGTTGTGGTAACCTAGTAGTTTTAGTCAGATTTCTCCCCCACACACACACACCGGAGGGATGAGTGGCTTTTGTGTTTTTAGATCTGGTTTTTAAAATGAAATATGTTTTAAACCACGCGGTAAAATTATGAACCGTTTTCACTGTTGTGTTCCTCTCATCAAGATATTAAAACATGAACCTATGTTAATAGGTTTTGAAAAATAAATTTTAAGCGCAATTTGTGCTCACAACCAGAACTAAAATATGGTTCCAACTAGAACTAACATATCCATGATGCCATGCCCCTGGGTGTACAAGCAGGCCAAGTGTTGGTCCATCGGGCCATTGGGCGAGCCAGGTGCATGACCTGGCTACTGGCACACACCATGGTGCATCAGCGACTTGGGTGAAAAGCTAATAAATAAAAAACAAGAGAAAACAGAAGCAGAATCTCGAGTCGAGCAGTGGAGGTAGCCCGGTAACTCAAGTCGATCATTCTCATTCATTCTTGCCTGAAACAAGTGGGTTATTCATTCTGGTGCCACCTTTGTTCAATCGAGTCCATGTTCTCTATTTCTCAAAACCCATTCGTTCACCGACCCATGGACCAGAAGTTGCTTGCCTGGAATTAAGCTTTCTGGTTTTCTTTTGTGCAATCTTTTTGCGAGAGCAACCCTGGGTTCGTTCCTAAGATACACTCATAACTTTCTTTGTTCATGTTTCAGCATAGGAGATCTAGTGGTAGGACAAGACTACATTGCCAGACGATCTAGGAGTATCTAGCGAGGATAGACTAGATCATAATCAACCCCATTATTAGGTAAACCCTAACCTTGCTTCCATATATAAGGCAAGGCAGGGTCTTCTCACAACTCGTCTCATACTTATGTGATCCTTGCGATCTCACCATTGTGCACCAAACCCTAGCTCTCGTACAAGGCTACTGCCCCGTAATATTTTGAAGCGACCAGCAATTGCTGGCGATTATATTATGAGGGTAGGGAGCAGTATTTACAAGACCACTGTCGCGGTTTGAGGAGAAACAACAGAGAGAAGGGAAAAACAGGGCCCCTTGGGCCACGCTTGGGTGATCTCTCACATTGGATCCCCAAAGGGGTGCTGCAAGCATTTTGCTCCCACCAATCTCCATGCCTCCAAGGATCCCCGCACTGCCTGGAGGATGACCCAGGGCTCGGCGATCTTCCTCTAGAAAACCATGCGGTTCCGCTCCAGCCATAGCTCCCAAGAGATGAGCATGGTGATCGACCTGATTCATTTCTGATGCTCGGCTTGGGTGGTGTTGATGATATGTGCCCATTATGTCTCCGATATGTCGACCTCGTAATACACCAAACCCTATCACCATTGTACACTCCACCATGAGGGCCAAACCTCAGTAAATTGCCTCGTGTGAATTCCATTTGTGCATCTTGCTACGTGCACATCCCCATCATGATTACTGTCAGGATCTTGTACCGACAATTGGTGCATAAGGTAGGGGGAGCGTTGGCTGGAGATCAGATCCAGATGGGATCCCACTTCATTGTTAGAGTTGAGCTCATCGTCCCGAGTCACCTCTTCTTCTTGTCTTGCATCATGTGCTTCTTGTATTTCATCCCATACTTGTCGTTCATATTCTTCATATAGATTTGTTGGGCACGAAGAGCTTCATGCACTTGATTCGCTTGTTCTTGACGAACGAACTTCTTTTTCTCGATGTGGGTATGATATTCCTCTTCTTGATGGTCTCACTCGTAGGCTCCTTCCTCTCAATCTTGTCATTGTCACTGCTCATGATCTAGTATGCGGTTTTCTAATCCACTACCACAGTGAGGTTGTGGAGAACAATTTTGCTCTTGTTCTTCTTACCGGTTGTGATGTCGACACCGGTGTGAATTTGCATGTGATGGATGCTTAGAAGCATTTGAACTTGCATAGAGTCTTGATTAGGACAAAGATGTAGATGTGTTATACTTGTCAAACATGCGTGTGATCTTGTCCATTCATGCATCAAACTTAGAGTTGAGGTAGTCTTTTGTTGTGAGTTTTGACTTCACGCAACTCGGAATGCCCTAACTGCCCTGAACGGAAGAGGGAAAGAGAAAACCTAAAAAAACAATATTAAAAAAGTTTGACCGGAAACAAATCTAAAATATCTATTTTAAATTTTAAATGGAAGGAATAATATCAAACTGGTGGCGACAGCGAACGACAACGACTCACGTGGTGGTGTTGCGGAAGCGAGCCTGGGCGTGCTCGTGCTTGGGCAAGCGCCAGATCTGCCGCATCCTTCCCTTGACGGTGCCGTGGCCTCTATCTAGTGCTTTGGCTTAGGTGGCGGCGTGTCGCACCTCTCCTTGCCGTCTCGGAGTAGGGGCACTGGGGCTGGGCTATGGACGGTGACAACCGGGAGGGCGTGCAGGGCTCTTGGTGGCTGATGAAGTGCAGACCTAGGGTTAGGTTGCCACGGGCCTCATAGGCTGGATAGATTCCGACCCGTGGAGGCTCGCCACTCCGGCGGGCCATCTTCGAGGGCTGCTCTGGCCATGATGTCGGTTGGCCCCAGTGATTCACACCATCGACCCAGGTGGGGTTCCCAACGCGTGGACCGACATTGTGGATGTCCGGCCCGGCTGACAGCGGTTTTGCTCTGTTGTAGTTTGTTCCCTAGTGCCTAGTTCTTGGTCATCCTGGTGTTTCTCTAGTGTTGGGGGGTTCATCTTGGATGCCGGGGCGGCGGCCCTGGGTGGTGAGTCTACACGGTTGGGTCTGCGGCGGGCAGCATGGCAACGGTGGTGGCATCTCCTCTTAGCCCCGACCATCTCTTTGGGGGTGGGTCGGTAACTTTGAGTCAGCTGGTGGTTCTTGTGTAGGCTTGAGCTAAAGCTTTGTGCTCTGCACTGGTATCGCTTCTCTCTTGGGGGGCGTTGTTGTGGGTTCCTGCATGGTGCCAGGGCTCTGGGGTGAAAACCCTTGTCCATCCTCTCGGACTCGACGGTGGTGGCGTTAGGCATCATCACCTTCTTGAGGGCGCCGTCATGGAGCCTCGGCCTCTCTCGGTTGCAGATGGCCTGCGGTGTAGGTTTGCTTCTCCCCTGTGTGTCGCGTCTTTAACTCTATGAAGTGGTGGTTCGGTGTTCTCCTATCTTATGGGCGTGTCCTTGTGGTCTCCGTTCTCGGTCCTTACTATCTCTTGGTAGGAGCGGTGCTTCACGGCATGGGGCGATGGGGCAGCCTCAACGGTGAGGCGGCCCCTTCCGGAGATGGTTTGGTGTGTTTGGTACCATAGGGAGCAGCGGTTTCTCGAGGCGACTCGCCTACAATCTTGTCCAGTAGTAGTGGGTGTCATGTGTTAGGGGTGGTGTCTCCTGGTTTCATGTTCAGTGTTGGTGTAAGTGCATCTAGTGCCCCTTACTAATTTTGGTGTATTGAAGACTTATAGGTTAAGGGACTAATATGTTTGTAAGTGTACACAGGTTGTATAAGTCAATGAGGAGTTTGATATTTACAGTAAAAGTCAACCCCTAAAAATGAATGTCTTCGGCTGAAGACTTTGGTTCTCCTGAAGATTTTGAAAGTGAAGAAATTGGTGTGACCATGAAGACTTCGATATTCATGCGAGGAATCTGAAGCGTGAAGACTTTTGTTTTCACAGTTTCATTTTCTTCTTCTTGAGTCATAGGAAACAACGTACTGTTAAAGGGGGTCGAGGTAATACTAAGGAAACAGATTTCCAAGTGATGCTCATCTCAAAATCCTACACCTACCCAATCCTTCGAGTGAAGCCATTGGAAATCTCATATCAGCTTAGTCAATTTCTTCAGTGATAGAGACGAAGATCTTCTGGTCTCTGAGTAATTTGTTATGATTGAGTTAGGAATTCGCCAGTGCGAATTGCCTACACAGTGAGGTACAGGATAGCCTTGAGGAATTTGAACCTCAAATATCCGACCGTTGTTGAGCCGCGCACCAGCTGTTCCAAAATATCCTACCACCTAACGGTCATATCTGCCAAGGGCATTTATGTCTTATCATGTCAGGTTGCTCCCTAGGCTATAAATAGCCGCCCCCTACAACCACTAGCTGGTTGGCTGCTCCGAGAGAAACTGACACTTGTCATTTGAGAGCATCCCATCCTCTGAGGACTTTGAGCGAAAATCATCAAGTGAGGAAAACCCAAATCCCAAACCCAAACCTACAAACCCCAAAGTGATTGAGCACCACTAAAGAGATTTTTCCTGTGTGGAACTGACACTTGTTACCTTTGAGGACTACGTATCCTCCAGACGGTTAGGCGTCATGGTCTGAGCATCCAAGAGGAATTGTGGATTGCCGAGTGACCAAGTCTGTGAAGGTTTGGAAGTCACCTATGAAGACTTACCACTACTATTGGGCGAGGTCCGTGTGATCTTAGCTCAAGGAGAATACGGTGAGGATTGTGTGTCCGGGATTGTGTGTCCTCGAGTTTAAATACTCAGCCGCTCCAACTAGACGTATAACTGTCACAGCAGTTGGAACTAGTCTACCAAATCATTGTCTTCACCAAGCCAACTGGTTCTATTTCCTCAACCCTTTCATTTCCTCAGTTATGTGTTGATGTACCTGATCATTACTGTTTGAAGACTTTGACTGAAGACTTTCTCTAATTCCTCAATCCTATTTCTTCAGTCAGTTTGTCTTCATCCTGCTTATCCTGTGTTTATGCTTTCTGTACTCTGTGTTTGTCTTTCATTTCATCATGATGACTATGCTATTAATCTTTTTTTCTTATACCTGAGTACTTATTCCGCTGCAAGTAGTTCTTTGCTTAGGAATTTCCTCACCCTAAAATTCCTCAGTGAAGAATTCATAAAAATCGCCTATTCACCCCCCCTCTAGTCGACGTAACACGCTTTCAATTGGTATCAGAGCAAGGTAATCCCTTGTTCTGTGTGATTTTGGTTTAACTGCCTGGAGTTTTAGTTATGTCGATTGCGGGTATGATCAAGATCTCGGCTGGGTGTCCTACCATTGATGGGACGGACTACCCCTACTGGAAGAACAAGATGTGTATGCATCTTGAGGCAATTGATAACAATCTCTGGTACGTTGTGGAAAATGGTGTTCCCTCAGTCACTCCGTCTCTGAATGCTACTGATGTGAAGAGATTCAAGAAACTCGATTCTCAAGCGAAGAATATTATATGTGGCCATCGAGCAAAGGTCAGTACGGCAGAGTGAGTGCACTGGAAACTGCTAAGCTGATTTGTGACAGGCTGTCCACGGTCAACGAAGGAGTCTCAACTCAATGTGACTCCCGAGTTGATGTTCTTCGCAATCTCTTCAACCGCTTTAAAAGACTCGACAATGAAAATGTTCAGCAAACCTTCGATCGCCTCACTGACATCTCAAATGAGCTTCAAGCACTTGGTGCCACTGATATCACCGATCATGAGGTGGTGAAGAAATTGCTGAGATCACTTGACACCTCATTTGATACCCTCGCACTAATGATTCAAGAACGAGCTGATTACAAGTCACTTGATCCCGGTGATATCCTCGAGAGGCTAAACACTCATGAGTTCCAGCTTGATGAAAAGAGAGATCTCTAGATCACGTGCACTGAAGGCCAAGGCAGTATCTGAGTCCGAAGCTGAGGATTCTGGTAGCAGCCTTGGTGATCCTGAAGGATTGAGCCAGGAGCTAGTAATGCCCGTGAGGAAATTCCAGAAGTTCTCTCGCCGTGGTCGTTTTGGAAAGTCTTCAAGAAATGATGATTCCTCGTCCCGTGACTACAAGAAGAGAACTTGCCACAAATGCAAGAAACCTGGTCACCACATGTTTGATTGTCCTCTGTGGGAAAAGGAATCAAAGAAGAAGAACTAAAAAGATGATGATTCTGATGACTCAAAGAAGAAGAAGAAATCCTCAAAGTCTTCATAATCAAAATCCTCAAAGTCTTCATCTCACAGCAGTTCCAAGAAGGCCCGGGCATTCATTGGCAAGGAAATGGACTCTAAAGCGGAATCTGAGGATAAGGTGGAAGAGGAGGAATCTGACTCTGGATGGCTAGCCTAGCCCTCGCTACTGCTTACGTCAGCAAGTCCATCTTCAACGCTGAAGAAAATGACTTCCCCGACTCTGCTGACAAGGGCAACGATGACTATGCACCCACCTATTGCTTCATGGCAAAAGGTGCCAATGTACTCAAACATTCCCCCTCTGACTCTAGTGAGGATGAATCTGATGACAATATTAGGCCTAGCTATTCAAAACTTGCTAAAATTGTTGTTAAACAATAGAAGGCTTTAGAAAAGATTCAAAATCAACTAGGCAGAAGCGATGACATGTTAGGTCAGGAATTGAATCGAACTAAGACTCTGACAGATAATCTTCAGAGACTTCAAACTCGGTTTGACAACCTTCAAAATCATCATAACACTCTCTTAACTGATCACGAGACGCTTTCTTATGAATTTCTTCAGAGAAAGCAAGATCTTGAGAAGTTAAAAGTGAGTTATGAAGATCTTCAGAAGGAAAACGATTCATTGCTTGCTCAATAGATCAGTTCTGCTTAGGAAGAATTTATTCCAGCATGTCTTAAATGCATTGTGCGTGAATCTGCTAATTCATCACCTAAATGTTCAAATGCTTCTAGTGCTGCAAATTCTTCAACTGTCTCTATGGTCAAAAATTCCTCATCTGAGGATACCACATGTATCACTGACGATAATGCAGGGCTGAAGGAATTGTATGTGACAAGCATTTACAAAAGCCTCAAAGGGCATCATACTCTTTGTGATGTGCTCAAAAAGCAGATCTTGAACAGGAACCCTAGGAAAGAGGGTATTGCCTTTGAGAGGAAACTCAATGCTGATGTGACCTACTGGAAACCTGAGCAGTACCCCGAAACCTCATGGATTGCTATGAAAGGACCTCCTGTAGATCCATGCACTTTATCTGGCTTTACCTCTGATTCTTCATATTCCTCTGATGAGTCATTTGACTCCAACTATAAACTATTCAAGAATCAGAACGGTGAAGTATTTGCTCGATATGTTGGGACTAACTGCAGGAACAATCCCCCTATGAAGAAAATCCGGGTTCTTAAAAGATGCCTTGAAAATCTTTAGGTGAATGTCATCATGACACCACCCATGAAGAATAGGAACCCCGGATCTAATTCTTCATATGGACCAAATTCTTCTTATGGATCCAAGTCCTCATATGGATCAAATTCCTCACGCGGATCAAAATCCTCATATGAACATCATCGTGCTAACACTTCTGTTTCGTAGGGAAAGTCTAAGAGTTATGAATATGTGCATTATTCTTCAAACCATTATGTTCATAAGTCCTCGAAGAATTTCTCTACTTATTCATATGCTTATCCTAACCACTCTTTTGTGAAACAAAGTGCACTGGCTTCTATGCCATCATTTCTTATGGAGCTCGCAGAATGATGAACTCTTTGCCACCCCTCCAGATGTGGGTGGTGAAGAAAAAGAACTAATCTCTTTTGCAGGATCAGGTCTCCAGACGAACTTACTCGTCTGAAGAATTTGCTGGAGACCTGAATGTGCTTGAAAGGATGCAAGCTAATCATGAAGAAATGAATCATTCATTTCCTACGTCCTCATATTGCTATATCTGTTACTGTTAATGAAATTGATATCATATTCTTCACTGATGAAGTATATGGGTTTGTAAGTTGCACTAATTCATCTGCAGGATGAACAACCCAAAGCTACTGAGTGGGTACTCGATAGTGGATGTACAAATCACATGAATGGTGACAGGAGCTTGTTGATGGACACTGATTTGTCACCATCTCATCTGAAGCATATCACCTACGCTGACAAAGGCAAAAGCAAGGTATTGGGTCTAGGTAAGGTTGCAATCTCAAAGGATAAACACATGGACAAAGTCATGCTTGTTGAGTCCTTAGGATTCAATCTTATGTCAGTCTCAATGCTTTGTGATCTTGATATGGTCGTTGTCTTTGGAAAATTTCGTTGCCTTGTGCTAATGGAATCTGACAACTCCAAAGTTTTCGAAGGCTTTAGGAAAGGAGACTTGTATATTGTTGATTTCTCTGCAGGACCACAGCCTGCCACATGTTTACTTGCAAAAGCTTCAGAATGCTGGTTATGGCATCAACGACTTGGTCATGCTGGGATGAGGAACTTGCATACACTCACGAAGAAGAAGCACGTCATTGGCATCGAGGGTGTCAAATTCCTCAAAGATCATCTTTGTGGGGCTAGTGAGGCTGGAAAGATCACCAGAGCCAAGCATCCCGCGAAGACTATCATGACCACTTCTCGTCCCTTTGAATTACTTCATATGGATTTATTTGGCCCTACTCATTATGCCACATTCACTAGTTCTGCATCTTTATATGGCTTTGTCATAGTTGATGAATATTCTCGTTACACATGGGTGCATATCATCACTTACAAAAATGAAGTGTAGGAAGTCTTCAGACGATTTTCCTCAAGGGCTTCCACTAACTTCGGTGTGAAGATCAAGCATATCAGGAGCGATAATGGAACCGAGTTCAAGAACACTGGCCTTGATGAATATCTCGATATGCTTGGTATTACTCACGAATTGTCTGCTCCTTATACTCCTCAGCAGAATGGCGTTGTGGAGCGCAAGAACAGGACTCTTGTTGAGATGGCCTGCACTATGCTTGATGAATATAAGACAGCTGAGTGCTTCTGGCCTGAAGCAATTGATACTGCGTGCCACATCATTAACAGGGTATATCTTCACAAATTCTTCAAAAAGACCTCATATGAACTCCTCACTGATAAGAAACCCAATGTAAGTTATTTCAAAGTCTTCGGTGCTAAATGCTGGATTAGAGATCCTCACCATCACTCTAAATTTGCACCGAAAGCACATGGGGGTTTTATGCTTGGTTACGGAAAGGACTCGCACACCTACAGAGTCTTCAACATCAATCATCACAAGTTGTTGAAACTGTAGATGTGCGGTCCGATGAAACTAATGGCTCGTAAAGAGAGCACCTACCTCCTGTGCTAGATGAAATGTCACCTTAGGAATCCATCAAGTTCAAAGCTACTGAGGATATCATTCCCACCGAAGAATCTACTGAAGAAGTCATTCCGGATCGTGAAGAAAATCATGCTAGTGCTGCTGGAGAAACTGGTCCTGAAGAAACTGCTGGGCCTAAGCAAAGTCGTCAACCCACACATCCTCACATTGCAAACGAAGTGCAAGTAGAGAAGATCATCGACGACATTCGTGCAACAGGTCCCCTCACGCGCTCAAAAGCTTCACATTCATCTAACTTTTGTGGGCATTTGCATTTGTCTCTATCACAGAGCCCACTAAAGTAGATGAAGCATTCATGGAATCCGAGTGGATTCAAGCCATGCAAGATGAATTGCATCAATTCAAGCTCAACAATGTGTGGGAGCTTGTCAAGCGACCAGACCCACGCAAGCACAACATCATTGGTACCAAATGGATCTACCGCAACAAACAAGATGAAAATGGCCTCATGGTGAGGAATAAGGCTCGTCTTGTAGCTCAAGGCTACACACAGGTTGAAGGAACTGATTTCGATGAAACTTTTGCACCTGTTGCTAGACTTGAGGCTATTCACATATTGCTTGCTTATGCTAACCATCATAATATCATCTTACAACAAATGGATGTGAAAAGTGCATTACTCAATGGTAAGCTTGAGGAATAAGTATATGTTGCTCAACCACCAGGTTTTGAGGATCCAAAATTTCCAGATCACGTCTACAAACTCAACAAGGCCCTCTATGGCCTCAAGCAAGCACCTCGGGCGTGGTATGACACACTGAAGGAATTCCTCATGAAGAAAGGCTTCAAACCTGGTTCACTTGATCCAACTCTTTTCACCAAAACATATGATGATGAATTATTTGTGTGCCAAATATATGTTGATGATATTATCTTTGGTTGTACTAACCAACGTTATAGTGATGAATTTGCCTATATGATGAGTGAAGAATATCAAATGTCTATGGTGGGAGAATTGAAATTCTTCTTAGGTCTTCAGATTCGTCAACAATACAATGGCATATTCATATCTCAGGAGAAATACCTCAAGGATGTGTTGAGGAAATTCGACATGCAATATTGCAAAGGCGTCAAAATTCCTATGCCCACAAATGGCCATCTATGCACTGATGAAAATGGTAAAGACTTCGATCAAAAGGCATACCGCTCCATGATTGGTTCTTTATTGTACCTATGTGCATCTAGGCCGGATATTATGCTTAGTGTTTGCATGTGTGCCTGATTCCAAGCTACACCGAAGGAATCACACCATAAGGCTGTGAAGTATATTCTTCGATATCTAGCTCACACACCAACACTTGGATTATGGTATCCCAAGGGCTCTTCCTTTGATCTCATTGGATATTCAGACTCTGACTATGCTGGCGATCGGGTGGACCGCAAGTCAACATCAGGCACATGTCATTTCCTCGGACGATCCTTGGTATTTTGGTCCTCGAAGAAGCAGAATTGTGTATCACTCTCCACTACAGAAGCTGAGTACATTACTGCTGGATCTTGCTGTGCTTAATTGCTATGTATGAAGCAAACACTCAAGGACTATGGCATCAACGTGAAGAATGTGCCACTCTACTGCGATAATGAGAGTGCTATCAAGATTGCTCACAACCCAGTTCATCACTCGAAGACAAAGCACATCCAGATGCGTCATCATTTTCTTCATGACCATGTGTTGAAGGGCGACATCTCCATCGACCACGCAAGTACTGAAGACCAGTTGGCCGATATCTTCACAAAGCCCTTGGATGAGAAGAGATTTAGCAAGTTGCGGTGTGAGCTAAATATCCTAGAATCTTTGAATGTTCTTTGAAAAGGACACGCATCCTAACACTTATGATGACTTGATGACTTAGATGTGCAACACATGAAGTAGCATTTTTCTTCAATCAATGAAGACTAACCCTCTAAGTGAAGAAATTAATGAAGAAATTGATTGTCAGAACCCTACGAGAATTGTACGCAGTTTCTGAAATCAGCTTTCTTATATGGTGGGTTACGTCACCAACCAAAGTTGAAAATCTTCAATTTGAGTTTTTCTTCTTTTTGAAATTCCTCAATTTTTCAAATTCTTCAACTTTGCATTGTCTTCACTCTTCCGTCGATGTTCTTCATTTGACTATATATATGAGTTTATGTCCTTTTTCTGCTAAGTGAATGTGATCGGACCCTTTCCCTTCTATGCTAAACTCAACACAGTCTGTTCACAAATTCTTCATGTGCGTTCTATTTGAAACTCGTTCAAATTCTTCACTGTGTCCTTGTCAGCTCAAGAAATTGTGAACGAAACTTTAAAATATTCTTATCTGAAATTTTTGGCTTTTGCCGCTCAAACCGTTATGCATTCCACGGTATACTTATCTATTCACCCACGATCTCACATGATCTCCACTTCTCAGTACGTGGCTGACACATGTCGCATGAATGAGAAGGGTCAGGGGCACGTTTGTCCAAATTCTTCGGGCGAACAGTTATTCACCTCAGCTATAAATACCCCCTTCCCTTCCTCATTTCACTTCTACTCCGGTCGACCTGACTCCCTCGCTCGAGCTTCTCAGGACCTAGCGCCACCGTTACCTCCATCGTCGCCAGTGAGGAAGAGCTTCACTGCCTCGTACTCGTCGTTGTCGTACTCGAGCTGGCCGCAGAAATCTTCCCTCCGCCACCGCCGTAGACGTCTTCCTCCGCCAAGTTAGGGCATGCAAGATCCGAGCCGATGAACTTCTAAATCTACTCTTACAGTTCGTCGTGTTCTTCATCAAGGGTAATTAAAAGTTACTTTTACCGCATTTATTCTACTGATGATTTTCATCAAAACTTCAAAAGGTGTTTATTCTTCAACCTCCACACTCTAAACACCTATCACAAATCTTCAGTTGTTGATCTGTTTCTCTAAGTGACATTTTTCTTCATGATTCCTCAATTGTGTGAATCTCATGATCCGCACAACTCTCGAACCTAAGACAAAGAACGCTTAGTGAAATTCTTCAAGACACATCGGGTCAATTTCCTCAAACGTGTTCAATTTTACAAAACCTTCTGAGAACGCATATGACCTCTCCAAATTCTTCGCACCTATACTCTATTCACAGGTACACATGTCTGCTACTGAGTCACTATGTTCTCATCAACTTAACTCATTTGCAGCATTCCTCGAAGAAAAGCTGCATACTTCTTCAGAGAACTCAATTGTGCAAATTCCTCAGTTGAAGAAAATGGCAGATGGTAAAAGGCCTCAGAAAGGAGTAAAGAAGCTTGAATTAAATACTACTTTTGAGATCCCTGCAGATATCTATGCAGGGTACTGCATGCCTGATGAGGCAACTCATGGCAAGGAGACGAAGAATGAGCGCAAAGTGCGCATTCAGAGGATAGAAAGAAGACGGGCAAGAGAATGGAGGGGGTACAAATATGTTACTCCCAAATACATGAAGAAATTCGCTCTTAACCCTCCATGCTCAAGACCTCCTCTGGCACTTGGCCAACTAGCTGATCCAACAAGCCTTAAACGTGGTGAGGATTATGCTGATGAATGGGCCAGGCGGCAAGCAAAGTTGGCCAAGCAGGCCAAAGAAGCAGTAAAGAAATTCAATGAGGATTCTGCTGCTGCCGCTGCTGAGGCTTCTTCAAGCAAGAAGGCTATGCCAAAGAAGCCAGCCAAGAAACCACCTTCCTCAGCAATGCCCTCACGGTCAAGTTCTTCTTCAATGCCCTCACGACCAATCTCCTCAGTGCCACCGAGGCAAATTCCTAAAGCTGCCACAGTTCCTCAAGCCGCTCAACTTCCTCGGACTTCAAAGTCCTCAGCTCCTCCGGCAAAGTCCTCTGCACTTGTGCATCTCACCATGTGCCAAAGGACCACAGGCATATCAATTGCCTCAGGAGCTTTAGCAAGTTCCTCAGCTCACGCTTCATCAACCGGTCCGACTCTGCTGAAGACCAAGGCCACTGCTGGACGAGGCACTAGACCAAGTCCTCACAAGAAGCAGGTGGTCTTTCAAATTCCTTCTGATGATGAGGCTGATGATGATGAACTTCCCGATATCATCAAGGACAGACAACAGCGGGCCGCTAGAGCCAAAGGGAGTGTTGTGCCCCTTCTATTGGATTCGAAGAAGATCCTTGATTTCATCGATCTCTGGCACAAAGATCCCAACGCTCCAATGCCAGATTTGGGCCTCACTCCTGGACAAAGTCATGTTGTGACGGTGTTCATAGCTGAAGAGAAATGGAAGTATGACCAAGCCAGGACTGTGAAGAAAGCGCAGTACAGAAAGCAGCGCTACCTAAAGGACAATGTCCTCTGTCTTTCACCTGAGCAGCTCATTGCACTGCAAGCTGAAATCAAAAAGCTCAGCGATGAATTTGAAGCCTACAAGGCATAATGGAAGGGTGCCAAGGTCAGATTCGTCAAGCTGACGAAGAAATTCACTTCAAGTGTTGCTGCTCCTGTGCACATTGAAGTCACTCCGGCTAAAGCATCTGCTGAAGCCACTGAAGGAATTGCCAGCACCGCTGATGAAAATCAGGCTGCTGATGAAACTGCAAGCACCAGGGCTGCTGAAGAAATTCCAGCCTCCGAAGAAATTGCCAGGGCAACCACTAGTGTTTGCCTGAAGAAATTGCCACGCTAGTTGAAGACTCAGTTGCTGCACCTGAAGAAACTACTCAAGTTAGGCCAACTGCATCAGTTGGGCCTGAAGAAATTGATCCAACTCCCACTGCTCCGCCTGCACCAACACCAAGCCCAGTTCTTCCTTCTTCTCTGGAAGTGAAGGAAACCAAAGTTGCGGAGCGTGCTACTTTGAAGAAGAGGAAATCATCAGCTGCCTCAGAATCTTCGGCCCCCAAGAAGGCGAAGATTTTGACAAGTTCACTAGAGAATCCCATTGATGTTGTCCCTCTTGCATGCATGCCATCAAAGGAACTTGTTCCTTATGGTGAAGAATATCAGATTCCTGAAGAATCTGTTGAAGAAGATCCCTCTGCTGCTTCCATAGAGAAGATGGATGAAGAAATTGAAGTTGAGACTGGCACTTCAACTCCCCAGGTATCATCACCAACGCCTCAGTTTACTGCTGAAGAGGCCGGCATTGAGGAAATGGATGTGGATGAGGATGTGGATATTGGCTGCACCCAGTGATGAATGATGATTTTTTGGGATAGTCAACATCCCAACTCTCCTCTGTTCACTCCACTACAAAAAATTCCTCAGTCCCCAGCTCCAACTGAAGTTCAAATGGGATCTGATGAAATTCATGCCACCCCTTCCATTCATGAAGAGATTCCAGCCACTAGTGCTGATGAAAACACTACTGAAGAAATGGAGGCCCAGGCTGCTACTGAAGCAGAAGCTGATATTCCTCACCCCGCGGCTCCTGAAATTGACATTCCAGAAGTTATTCTTCAAATCACTGACACTCCTCAGCCACAGCCGAAGAATCCATTCTCCAAGACTCCGAAGTTCAAGGCTGATGCCTTCTTCAATGAGGATGTATTCTTCACTGACTACAATCCATATGATTCTGCTCATCTGAGGAGGAAGCGATTCTGGACTGCCAGCTAAGCAGATTTCTATTCTTCAGTGCTCTTCAACAAGGACAAGGTCTTCAATCATGAGAATATTCCTCACTTGGATATGGAATCACTGCCTTGCTTCACGCCAGTCCTCGCTGCCATTCATGATGCCGGCCTGCTCAATTTCTGCACTGACATCTGCGATTGGAATGAAGAACTCATTCTTCAATTCTATGCGACACTGCACATCACAAGCAATGCTGAAGATGTGAACTCATGGGTGTTGGACTGGATGATGGATAACACACACTATAAGGCACCGGCCACTGAATTGCTTCGTGCCATGCCTGTCAGTCCTTCCCCAGAAGGTGCACGTCTCATCTATTCTAAAACTGAGCCGTCAGATCATTTTATGCAAGTGCTGATGAAGCCATTGAAGCCTAGACAAGCCTCAAGGACCAAATTCCTTGTGAAGGAATTGCAATATGTGCCAAGGACACTCTATCGCATTCTGACGAAGACATTGAGTCCCATCATAGGCCACGAATCTAATGATGAAGAAGTCGTTGGCATCATGAAGAATCTGCTTTTCAACATCATGCACGGTATTCCCGTGAACTATCATGATTTCTTCATGAGGACTTTGGCAAACATTGAAATTGAAGGAAATATGCCCTAGAGGCAATAATAAAGTTATTATTCATTCCCTCATATCATGATAAATGTTTATTGTTCATGCTAGAATTGATTAACCAGAAACATAATACGTGTGTGAATACATAGACAAACATAGTGTCACTAGTATGCCTCTACTTGACTAGCTCATTGATCAAAGATGGTTGAGTTTCCTAACCATAGATATGAGTTATCATTTGATCAATGGGATCACATCATTAGAAGAATGATGTGATTGACTTGACCCATTCCGTTAGCTTAGCACTTGATCGTTTAGTATGTTGTTATTGCTTTCTTCATGACTTATACATGTTCCTATGACTATGAGATTATATAACTCCCGCTTACCGAAGGAACACTTTGTGTGCTACCAAACGTCATAACGTAACTTGGTGATTATAAAGGTGCTCTACAGGTGTCTGCAAAGGTACTTGTTGAGTTGACGTATTTCGAGATTAGGATTTGTCACTCTGATTGTCAGAGAGGTATCTCTGGCCCCTCTCGGTAATGCACATCACTATAAGCCTTGCAATAAATGTGACTAATGAGTTAGTTGCGGGATGATGCATTACATAACGAGTAAAGAGACTTGCCGGTAACGATATTGAACTAGGTATTAAGATACCGACGATCGAATCTCGGGCAAGTAACATACCGATGACAAAGGGAACAACGTATGTAGTTATGTGGTTTGACCGATAAAGATCTTCATAGAATATGTGGGAACCAATATGAGCATCCAGGTTCCGCTATTGGTTATTGACCGGAGACGTGTCTCGGTCATGTCTACATAGTTCTCGAACTCGTAGGGTCCGCACGCTTAAAGTTTGGTGAAGATCGGTATTTATGAGTTTTTGTGTTTTGATGTACCGAAGGTAGTTCGGAGTCCTAGATATGATCACGGACATGACGAGGAGTCTCTAAATGGCTGAGACGTAAAGATTGATATATTGGATGACTATGTTCGGACATCGAAATGGTTTCGGAAGGTT